>NC_053134.1:17084628-17384628 GCF_010015445.1 Perca fluviatilis
CGAGGCGGAGAAAGAGGAGCCCTGAAAAGAACGAATAAAATGAGTGACACAGGGAGAAACCAAACAGAACAGCCCTGTGAGAGAAAAGACTGAGAAACAAGGACACACAGGAAGCAAGGGAATAGACCAGGAGGAGAACAGGCCACAAACCAAACACCAAGCACACCCCCTGACCTTGTCCAATGCAAACAAGGGCCAGGCTGCCCAAGAGCAACAACAAAGGACACACCCACAGCACAACACAAAAACAAAAAAGCCCCCCCCAAAAACCAAAAAGACAAACCCCCAGACATAACGCACACCTTGAAACGGAATAAAGAATAAAGGAGCTAGAAAGCAGAAGAAGAAACAGGGAAGCCAACAAAACAAAACAAAAAAAAGCAACAAGGAATGAAAGGACACAGAAAAGACAATAATGACAGTACAAACATAAAAGTGAAAGAAAAAAAGAGACAGGAAACGAGTGAAAGAGATAAAATGACAGGCACACAGCCTATAGTATATATAATAAAACAGGATGATAGAAAGGAAAAGAAATAGTGAAAAAAAAAAAACAAAAGTACAGAAACAAGACAAAAGCAAAGTAGAAAAAAAAAAAACAAAAAAAAAAAAAAAAAAATAAGGAGAAAGTAAAGAAGCTAAGAAGGGAGAAAGGACAAGGGAAAGGAAGGAACATAAAACCGGAGGAAAAGGAGACAAAATATGGAAACATAGAAAAAAAAAAAACAAAAAAAAGTGGGAAGTGAAAGATAATTGACCTGGCCCCCGACTTGCGCCAAGGAAGGACGGCCGCCCCCGGGGTGGTGACCACACAGGGGATCCAACCCACTGGTTAGCATTTAGGCATTTAAGGAACAAATGTACAACTGCAGTCAAAGCTGCCAAGTCAGGATACGACTTGCACTTACTCACTTGTTCCCTCTCAGACCGGCCAAATTCTGGAAAGCAGTCAAAATCAATAGAAATAAATCCACCATCCCTTTACCTCCAAGTAATCTAATTGCAGTTTAGCATTAAGTCAGATGGATATTGGCTTTCAACAGACATACATAATGTGGAAATTAGCTCATTTGGTTCCTCTGAATAAAGATGGTTGTAGAAGTGACCGAAACAATTTCCAAGTTGTTCTGTCAATCTAAAGTCTCTCCACTCATTTTACCACACCAGCTGTTAAAACAAAATTAACTACTGGTTTAAACAATAAGAAACATTAATTTTGCCTCATTCATAAATTTATCAAAATCTTTGCTGATCATTATTTACTTATAAAAAGATTATACGCTATCAACTACTTAAGTGATTGCTGACATTCAGTACGTTTACATGCACACCAATATTCCACTATTATTCCGAATATGACAATATTCCGAATTTGATACAGGTCATGTAAATGGCATATTCCGGTTAAGTATTCCGATTAAGGCCTTTTTCCGAATATAGCATTTTCCGAGACATGTGGGATATTCCGGTATTATTTGGGTTTTAGAAGTATTCTTTGGACATGTATACAGCGCATGCAGAATCTTTGCAGATTTCATCACATGCTCTCTTAAATGTTGTGGATGTTACAGCACAAAAATGCAAATACACATCTAATTTACAAGGCAGTAGCTTTGTTATCTGGTAAAGTTGCACACATTACTTTTTGTTGTGTTTATTGTACAGTATTAGCCATAGTGAAAAAAGATGTGAAACTTCTATAATTATTTGACATCATTTAGCAAGTGTGCTTCCAGTCATAATCTCAGCTACTTTGGCAAAATGATTGTGATGTTAAAATTCACTAACACACCTTTATTCTGCACAGGATGTCCATGTTCATGTGTTCCTTAAATTGAGCCATGGGGTTCATGATGATGCATTAACCCTGTATGAACCAGGCTGAGAGAGATAAAGGAGGTGTGACGAGAGAGTAAGAACAGAAAGAAAGAGATAAAGACAAGTACGATGAGGTATCATGTTCCTAATGACCAGGCGTGGAGTAGTGGAGTACTCTGCAGTTCATCTTCAGGAAGGGAGGGATGGTGAATGTGTGCGTACGGGGGAGTTACAGTAGATGGAGGCAGTTGGGTGAGGTATACAGAGTGAATGGGGGAGGAAGGCAGAGTAAGTGCAGAGGAGCAAGGGAGGACAGACAGAGAGTGTGAGGGAATAATCTTATCTTGGCTTGTGTATCGCAGTGGCGTGCTATGCACACGGGGGAGGTGAAGTTTTTTTATCGTAAGCCAGAAATAGTCGAGCTGACTCCTATGCTGTGTTTTATATGTGAAGTAAACAGCTTTTTTTGAAACTGGCATTTGTATGACACACGTTTAGATGGATATCATTCCATCAACTGTGGAGAAAATTTGACTCCGCTATCAGGTCTTATGCAAGTCTTAATGAGAAATTAAAGCAGCAATACATTTTCTGGCCACTTGGGGACAGCGTAACAAGCCGTAAACACTATATTAACATATCATCGCCTCATTAAGTTGTTGTGGCAAAAATGTTAGCAAACAGCTTCCTGTTTACACATCCAGACGACACAAAGCAACATTGTCATTCATTTGTAGTCATGTTACTGGCCACCTATATCCTTGACGAATTCCGCCAGATTTCACTCATTTAGGCCAGATATCTGTTGCCTTGGGCTTCCTCTGTGTTGGCATTTTAAACTCTGGTCAATTTATGAGGACTATGGTTACTTGCCCCTCAGATCTCTGCAGGATAAATCCAGACAGCTAGCTAGACTATCTGTCCAATCTGAGTTTTCTGTTGCACGACTAAAACAACCTTTGAACGTTCACATGTTCCACCAAGACAAGTCCCTTCCTGAGGCTATTTTGCAGCGGCACCGTTGCTCCGTACGGTACTTAGCGCAGCCCAAGACGATTGTGATTGGTTTAAAGAAATGCCAATAAACCAGATCACGTTTTTCTCCCATCGTGGAATGCTGTGTGGACTAGTCAGAACCTCCTCTACAGTTCCGTGAAGGAAGGTCTGGCAATGCGAGACTAGGTAACCACCAACTCCTAAGGGAAATATCAGTCTCTTTAGCTGCTAAATGCTCCACCATGTTTACCAGCTAGTTTCTAATTTTGTATGTCTGTCCTCCCTACAATGGGTTTATTTTTTTTTTGCCCACTGAAAACAGGCTGGAAACTACACTGATGAGGGCAGTGAGAGTGAATCAAAACAGTGAGCGGAAAGACTCAAAAAGATTGCCCATAGCAGAAGGGGAACTGCAGAGTATGATAATTTTCTGTGGGCTCTTTACTACGAGCGACTACTTTCACATTGTTGATAAAAAAAATATTGACTGGTACAGCTTGAAATAAGGAAACAATTTCGTTGTAATGTCACTGACACAATTCTGTACACTTTTAATTGTTTTGCATAAAGCGAAATCTCATTTTGTTTAAAGTGATCCCACCAGTTGGTTTACTTCCTGAATTTTTAAAAACACAAGTTAAACATTTGACGTGATTTATTGCACATGAAGTGTTGTAGAATCTATGTCTTGGATTGGGTCACAGGAGTTTGAGCATCACCATGGGACATCGGCGAGAATGTATAAAGGACAACTGATGTTTCCGTTTGAGCCATTTATTTACTCTGCACACATTCAGGGCAAAAGCAGACGAGGAGGCTTGACGGTTATGATTTTTTTATGTTTTAATCACAAAGTGAGAATGGATGAGTCCATGCCATAAAAGTGGGCGGAGGGTCAGTGAATAGTATGGCGCTATTCTACAAGTGTTGTGCTGCACAGTATAAAATTATGTAGTGATTACTCTTAAGTATTTTGAGAATTTTGACTGTTTCAGAAAATGTGCCTAAAAAAACACTAAAAAGAGAAGATGTCATTTAAAAGGAAGTTAACCCACATTTAAATGAACACTACAGGGAAGTCATACTTCCACCCAGTTAAAGGGTTATTGTAAAACAGTTATCTATTTTGTTCCTCGATCTTTAACTCTCTAAATACCAGCTGGGAGCAGGCTGGCATTTTTGAAGCAGATCATAAAATATATAAATAAGTAATAAGGTCATCTGTGTACAGGATATCTCTGCTGACAGAGGAACATTGCTACTGAGGGCTGAACACACCCCAAATGTTTGACTGTAATGCAGATTTGATTACCACCTGCATGTCTTGATTTATGGTTATTACTCTAAACTTTACACCGCTAGTCTGCATGCAAGCGCAGGTAAATATATATTTTTATGTAGCGTATACCTCATGGTCACAGCTTTGTCACAAGCTTTATACACATTCAAATGAGCAAATAGCATATGCTAAGAAGCAATGGCACACCCATTCACAGTACCAATACATGCACTTTACTCTGTCTCATGCTTTTATTCATTTATTTTTATTTGCATCATGTCAGGCTATTATTAAACTCTGAAGAACTGCTTTTCATTACTGCCTCTCTGCTACAACTTCTCTATAACATACATCTTCTCGAGGCATGCAAGGAAAAACCAGTAGTAGTGGTTTACAATCCCAGACAGACTTTTACAGGTTGGAAAAGTACATCTATCTGTTTTGAAATGTCTCCTGTCTGCAGAGCAGAGCGGGCAACGTGCCAAACGTGCACCCTGTGCACCTGTGTCTCCGCCCAGCAGTTTTGAAGTGAAATAGTTCCAGTTGAGTTGCTGGTTGGACCAGTTTCATTGTTAGTACTAGTAGTAAAATATGTTCCTTTAATGTGTTTGTGTGCATTTTTTCTCTCATTCTAACCCCATTATAACAAAATGTACACTGATCCAATATATTTCAATGGTTGGATTAGAATACTTTGATGCAGCAAGCAGGAGTTTTGGAAAAAAACTATTTGAACCGATGACCTATGTCTTTGTGTTGATTCCACAGAAGTTAATAAAAATAATGTAGTAATTGTGAAATAGGTCGCCAGTTGGTACACAGAGGGAAGAGGAGGACAAAACAGGATCTGCAATAGTGAGTTCCACATTTTAATGACTAGACTGGCACAGCATGTTTGCGAGTGTGTGTGTGTGTGTGTGTGTGTGTGTGTGTGTGTGTGTGTGTGTGTGTGTGTGGTGAAGTTAAGCACAGCCCTACCCTTGTTGTAGTAAAATCACACATCATTATACAGAAACCCAAACAAAAACCCAACTGTTGCAGCAAAGCTGCGGTGGCAAGATGACAATGTGTGCTACATTATCAGCTTTCACATCTTGTCAAGCTTTTAACCAAGAAAATGTTGACTACTGTTAATTTTAAAGCCAGTTTGTGGTCATTTTTATACTTTCTGTCACTTTGTAATTTAATAGCTTACACTGTTTAGATACAGAGAATCACAATCAAATACCTAGCATATCTCCCGTGTGTAAAATCCACTGTACAATGCCCATCCAAAGAATGGCATGAAACTTGAAACTTTGTGTATCCATTGCATTTTAATTTCAGGATGAAGTGTGCATCTCATCTCTCACTTGTTTCAACTCTCATATCAGCGAGTGCCTTTTGTCATGTGCCTGTGTGATCACCTTAAATTACTTTTATCGTGCACCTTTGGGAGACCTAGAGCGAAGAAAATCTTGTCCTCATGTCTGAGCAGCTGTCAAACAGCAAAGACCAGAGGTGAGAGAAGAAGTAATGACAAAGAAAAATCCCCACTTTACTCTCGAAGCTGGATATTTTCTAAGCCAGTCCCAGCTTACTTTGTGGCTCTCTCTCCACATTAGGCTCCACTTAATCTCTTTAAGGAGGCCCCATTTAGATTAGTGGACTTTATTAGTTGCCCTAAAAAACAGATTTGGAAAGGTAGATATAAATATATAGAGAGAGAACAACCATGTTGTCACTCTTTGATCTGTCTCGCCTGTGAAATATGCTGCCTGTTCCCTCCAAATGCCCTTCATCTCCCAACATTAATTCTTACACACACACACACACACACACACGCACGCACGCACGCACGCTTTTGCCCTCAGGGTTCAGTGCTGTGAGCAAGCGAACCAGCGCCTGTCTTTCATATTGCCTTTCCAAAAGCAAACGAGAGAAGGGGAGGCCAAGAGAGACATAGGGAGAAATTACGAGACCAGCTCCCGACATTCCTTCCAATTTAATGGCCGCTGTAGTATGTCCTGTTTTGACAAGGAATGAATTTGGGCCCCAATACTCTCCACAATTTCCTTCCAGCAGATGACTTATGGCACGGTGGTTGGAGTGTATGAGGGGTTCACTTTCAAAAATGTGAGGGTGTCAGTTTTGGGGTTGAAACATTACCTGAAGCTCATTGGTCATCTCTAGATTTTCTGACCATCCAATGCTCATTTTGTCAAGCAATCATCAACATGTGGTAAATTAGTTTCAGTGACTATTTATTCAATTGATGAATAACATGGTCATTTCGGCATGAATCTCATCACAGGCTGATAAACAGTCCAGTCCCACTGTTTGAGTTGTAAGTTAAAAATAGGTGGAAAATAAAGAAAATTCATGTTTATTCACTGTTTGTTCATTTAGTGCACGGCAGGTTCCATCTGTTGTTGTTCATTTTTCCTTGTTTGACCCCGGATGAATATTCTTGTCAGTTTAGGACAGAGGCCTTGTTTGTGTTCTTGTCCCTGTTTTCTGCATTTAGCTTAGCTTAATTAAGTCCCCAAAATACAGAAGTCCTGAATAAAAACTATGTATTTTACATAACAAACAGTGGACACGTGGATTTAATAGTAACGCCAATGTGAAATTTATGGATTTACAACCTCTACATGGCTTGTAAAACTTGGATACTGAAAGTTATCGGATTTATTTTACATAAAGCAGCTATAATCAATGTTTTCACAATAACAATAGCTCATACGACTATGTATAATTTGAAAGTGGTTGCTTGTAGTGATGAACCCAATGAGGGAAAACCATTCATGCGGTTCTGCTGCTCTTTGGACCTCTATGGATTTTCCAGCCTGCAACGTCACTGTTTTGATTCATTCTCACGGCTCTCATAGTGTTGTTTTCGGGCCGCAGGAGGCAGCTGTTTTCAGTCAAAAAGTTCCAAAAACCCGCTGTACACTACCTACTTAGTATCAAACAGCAGACATACAAAATTCGTGACTAGCTGGTGAACTTAGTGGAGCATATAGCAGCTATAAAGCCAAATATTTCCCTCAGGAGATAATGGAGACCAAAACAGTCTAAAGGAGAGTGAACATTGGACTTCAAATGAAATGCTAATGTTGTTCCGTGTCTGCTCAATGGGTTAGCCAGCTGTTTGCTAACACCTTTGTCACAACAACTTTGTGAAGTGATACTATGTCCTGTTTAGAGCATGTTCCGCTGCCCAAGCGTAGCCAAAGAAATCCGTTATTGCTGCTTTCATTTTAAGGGAAAGATGCCCTGTGGAGTTTTCTTGTAAACAAACAAAAGTATTTACACACGTGTTCAATGCATTTCCTTCCTCATAAGACATTTGCAAAACCCCTTTTTATAAGTATTCCACAGCCATGTTTGTTTGCTAGCAGTGTTTTTTGTCTCTTTACTGGCACATTGCTGCATATGTTGGCATGTTACCGCCACTGGTTGATCAGTGGAATAGTGAAATTATCATATTGTTGAAAATATCACATCTTTTCCCCTTCTAACAGGAACCCAACAACTAATCTAGTCACTTTTTAATAATTTACATACATACATACATACATACATACATACATACATACATACGTCACATACACATAGAAAGATTATCACACAAACTCTTTTTTTCTACAGAGATGTGATCATTGCTACTATACAGATTACTCTTTAATCTGACACTTTTGCTCACGTGGCATAACATCTCTGCAATGTTCACATGTGACAGTCTGGATTGAGTTTCCCGTTTAACAAAGCATGCACAGCCCTGATTAGATCTCCACTTATCTCTCTCTCCAGCTACCTTCGCTACAGCCCACTGACTGCACTCCTGATGGGAGGAAGAAAAACAGTTTGACCGCTGACCTCGCGCTATTCCAATACCTTTGAAGTGGACTAGTAATCCGCCCAGAGGTGGATAGGTTTTTTAACAACACTGGACATTAGAGAGAGCAGTGATAAAACCACTCCCTCCCTTTATGGATTTGCCTAGATGAGAAAATGGCCTCCCTCAGGGCTAATAACATGAGTAAAAGGGAGTCTAATGAGAATTTTAATGACTGACCATCAGTTACCTGAAGGCATTTGTGCTCCTGCATTCTGGAGTGTTCACTCATTTTGTGGCTTGTTTCATTAAAATCTTGGACTACATTTTAAATACACCTTCCAAATTATTCCTGAAAGAAATGTCAAATCGAGGGAATGTCATTTAATACATGTAGCCTAATGTAGATATGGCCAGTCTCATGGGGTAAATGCCAGTTCATTATTTACTATTCCAGGCCTTACTTGCAACTGATTAGATGTTTCTAGTCAGGAAGATGTCCTGTGTCACCTTTGTGTTTTATGGCTTGCATGCATTACTCTACAGTTAGCAGGAATGTGTGTGTGTGTGTCTCTGAGCATGTGCTAGGAGAAGATTGTTATCCAATAATTACGCACTGACCTTTGGTGTGATGGCAAAATGCAGGAAACAGATGGTTCAGTTAATCACACATAAACATGTGAACAACTATGATTATTTGTTCTTCTAAGGACATTTGGTGCAAGTACAAATGTGGTTTAGAGTTCAAAGTGTTGTGTGGTGTCAGCTTGCTATAGGTTTTTCGTGAGGAGGGGCGTGGCTGCTGTGTAAATCTGTGTGTGTGCTGTGGTGGTAAAAAATGATGATGGGGGCCTTATGGTTTTATCAGACTCTAGAGAAGTGTGTAAATGTAAGATAACTGCACCAGGCACAGAAACTCCAGTAGTGGAGCACATTAACATAAGAGAGCTGAAACTGATAACAGCAAAATCAAATTCATGGTTTCCTTGCAGTGGTTCACTGTAGCTCATGTGTTTGATTTAGAGGCTGCTGCTGCCAAACACACCAGTCATCCCTCTCTTTCTGTAGTAATGGCACAAGTTGTGTGTGAAAGCCCAGACATTCCTGCAGTTGTGTGGTAGGATTTCTCTATTTCTTTTACTGCCTTTTCTCTCTGTCTCTAACTCCTCTCCATTTATCTCCCTTTCTCTGGCCAGTAAAAATCGGTGGTTTCAGCCATTTGCTCTCTGTTAGCTCTCCTTCTTACTTTCCTTCCCTTTCCTCCTTCTATCCATTTGTGGGCCAGAGAGAAAACTGCCAGCACTGTTGGTGTGTGTGTGTGTGTGTGTGTGTGTGTGTGTGTGTGTGTGTGTGTGTGTGTGTGTGTGTGTGTGTGTGTGTGCGCCCTTGGGATGTGACTCAGTGTGCAATCTAAGACAGCCCCATATCATAATGACTGCTCATTACCTACCATGCTCTCATATAAAGATATATTTATACACCCGAGGACATAACCTCATCGCTCATCTACATAACAATTATGGCTGATTTTATAGGCCTCTTTGGAGCCATAAAGGAAGCTCAGAATTCACTCAGTTGCAGAAATGGCCTGGGTGAGAGACAGGTTGGGAAATTAGCCACTAGTTATATTGTTGCTGTGGCCTGTGAGTTTGTGTACCAATCTTTTTGGTAGATAGATACATAGATCAGTCATTGGTCCTGGTGTATTTTGTGCGGTTAGTTGGTTGAATAGCAGTAAAACTTTAAAGTCCCCTCCACTCAAAAAGGTTTTTTTCTGAGGATTATGTTCCCTAAAATGTCTGAACTTGACTATACTGACTTGTATCTGTGCAAGGTTGTTACTAGATAGATGTTTTCACATTCCTCTCCTGAAGAGGGAGTTGTTTGTGCAATTCCCTGAAATCTGAGATTCAAACGTACCGCAGGCAAACTTGAATATCCGTAATCCGTAGACCACCAACCATCGCTGTCTATTAAGCCAGAAAGCCAGCAACGTCAAACGTGAAACCTCCAACGCAGAGCGGACTGTCAGTACAGAGAGAGAAAACACACTGTCATCTAACAAGCTATCAAACAACTTAAACAAATAAAAGCTCACGGTCTCCTTGAGACGGCTGCCCCGCCATTCTTCTGTCTGAACCCGGCGTGAGGCTCAAACATGTTGGTCCATGGCGGAATCTCTCCGATGTTTCTAGCCATCTTGATGCGAAACCCCTAACCCTAACCCCTAAACACAGAACACAGAAATCTAGCATGTGAAATAACCCAAACAGATAATCAACTATAACTGGTTAACACAATCTACCCTTTGGGTTCCTCTAGCCAACAGTTAACTAGCTAGGACGACAACTCCCCTGATATCAAGAGGTTTACTTCCCAAGACTTCACTACGATGGAAATTATGTTTTTATACATCTATCAAAATAAAAAATAAAAACATATCAATGAGCCACACTGTTGCACTGGGATCTGACATGTTTTTTAATGATGATGAACATGGGCACTCTAGTTTATTTTGAGCCAGTCTCACATGGAAATATTCACAAACTCATCAAAACTGTAGCTGAAAATAGTCCCCAACAAATGTACTATTTTTTAGTTTACTAGTTTGCTAGTAGCCAAGGAGGACATGGAGGATTAAAAAAACATGATGGAGTCGCCGGACGACACACATTTCTAAGCATAGCCATGCTGAGAAACACAAAGAGTTTTGTGGAGCTGATAGTCTTAATTAGCTTTGTATCAACTCATTTGGCAATGGCTTGAATGTAGCGGACATTCATTAATATAAAGTAGTTACGCACTAAAGCTTTAAGGGAATCTTTTTTTTTAAATGATAGTAAATATTTGGAACCCGTTTTAAAGATTTAGGTCTTCTGTAGGTGTGAATGGGCTTGGAGGTGAGAACCACAGACAGGCTGGGTAAGTCTTGGAGTAAGGATTACTGACTATCAAATTGTTGGTTTTGGTCTTTTGGTGGAATATGTTGACAATACAAAAATAAAGTATATTGCCAGCCTTATCCTTTAAACAAGGAAACGTTGTCTATAATTATTGGGCCCACCACACATTAGGTGAGTGATAGCTAAGAGATAAGAGATAAGAGAGAGCAGTTCTTCTGAACAGTAAGAAGTGTAAATATAACTTAAAAGATCATCAGTGTTGCTTTCATCTTGACCAGTATAAACACAGCTCAGGTTACGATTACAAAAATACATATGCTAGTTTGCACACATCACTTAGGCTATGATCCAAAGCCATTTATGCAAAAGATAGCTTCAAATGCAACTACTTGAATGACTATCACAGTTGTTCAACAAACAATGCAAGCCAAACAGCTGAAACACTTCTCCTTTAATGTTTGTTCAAGACGGAAAATTGACCCTAAAACTTAAAATTGAACAAAAACAATTATTGAAAGTAGCACTCCTTTCTTATACTGTAGATGCAAGTAAAATTAATGCATGTAGATCATTTATAGAATTTAGTTAGACTAAGAATTGTCATTGTTAATAATATGCACACGCTGTATGGGTGCTAATATGGGCGCTGCTTAAACCTTGGTAGCTGAAAGTAGAAGGAAAAAAAGGCCTAATAAATTGCATGATGAGTCAACATTGCACAGATGTGATACTGTGATGCAGAATGTGTAAATAGTACAAGGACATTAAGGAAATGAAGATATGGGGAGTTTCACTCGAAACGGAGCCTAAATTTGTTATATAGAGTTTATTTGATTTAGGATAAATGAAAAGGTGAACTTGCTTGAATAGTTTGCTGCTATTTATACCTGAACTTTAAACTTGCCAAAAATAGCATGGAGTTAGATTTTTCGTCCATCTGTCAGTTGATTGTGCACAGCAGACTGCCCTTTGTGCCAGTGCACTTGACGCAAACCCAAAGTACATTTGCTTACGTGTGATAGCTAGAGCTTAATTACAGTTAATGATCGACCAATACAGCCACATTACAGCTTATCACAGCCTAAATGCGTTATCATCAATCATAAAAAAGGAGGGCCATGCTTTTGGATCAGGCTCAAATGCACACAGGTATGTCTTGTTGATTTCACTGTGTTGACAGATGGTTAATGTCCAGAGGGGAGATAGGCGGCTGGTGCTGACCATGCTGATTTGCTTCCCCTGCGATAGTGATATAATAGCATACAATTCTTACTGAAAACATCTGTTTTTTAAGCTTTTTTTCCTTAAAGGAACCAGCAAAATGTAGAGTCTCAATTACATTGTTAGCTCTTTAACTGTATTAAAAGATTTGAAATGAGTAAAATATTTGTTTATTTGTGAGAAAAAGTTCTTGGTTCAGTGGTTTTCCTTTCAACAGTGATGTACTTGATGTGACATTTGACTTGTGGTTTAGCAGGAGACAGACATGTTTTCTGTTCAAACTCGCCTCTCTCGCACACGTGCGCACGCGCCACACACACACACACACACACACACACACACACACACACACACACACACACACACACACACACACACACGCGCTTCACCAGTGCGTGGGTGCAGGTTTTGCTCTCGTTTGATCTGATGTATGCCAAAATTCGTCAGATGGAACCCTTTGCATGTGTTGCATGGTTCAAAATATTAGTCTCTAACTACAAACCAGATAAAAGAGTTGCTTTAAGAGTGAAAGTGTGTGGGAAGTAATAGCTTTTGGCCATGTGTGTGTGTGTGTGTGTGTGTGTGTGTGTGTGTGTGTGTGTGTGTGTGTGTGAGAGAGAAAGTGCATGGGCCTGGTAAATGTGTGGGCCATCAGTGACCCTGATACCACAGAAATTCTGACGTCTGTCTTCATTCTTTCTCTATGTATTTCTCTCACACCCTCAGAAAACGTTATGTCTGTCCATCTCTCAACATGCAGTAATGCTTCTCATGGCACACAGTGAGGAACAAGGGTTGCCAAGATTGTGCTATAACTCAAATGTTGCAAGTTTAATTCCTGCAACAGCCAGACTCCCTTATCAGATGAAAGGCATCAGAAAAAAAAAAAAAAAAAAAACCACATTATGTTGTTTAAAAATTTAATAAATTCTTGATTATGTTGAATGTGAACATGGGATAAATGGGGGTGAGATTGAAAAGGGGATGTTGTCTGCTTGGTTGGTCCGGGAGGATGTAGCCTACTGGAGCCCGGTTGGAGTGAGACTCAGTGTGGGGTTCCGTCTTAGGTGTTTTCACCCGAGCAGATTTTGGACTCCCCGGTGTCTAGAATGAGAAATGAGAACGATATGCACCGGGTTGAGTAGGAAGGGGTGGTGGAAGAGGGGATGAAGGAATGAGGTAGGGGGAAGGTTGAGGTATCGAAGTGAAAGGGTGGGTGAGTTGAGAAGTCGGGGACAAACAGCACTGAGTGGGTTGGCGAGGAATATAAAGGCTTGTCAGGTGATTAGAGGTGTGGTTGAGGCGTGGCCCTGCTCCGATCCTAAGTTAATTCATTAACTTCAGATCTCACCTGCTGAGTTTAATTATTCATATTTGTATTATTATCGAGAGAATGGACTAGAATACCTATTTTCAACTAATGCTCAAGGACTAATGCTCATCTTCTCCCTTAGCAAAATGCTGACACAAATCAATAGCAGCATGGAGCTGAAGCTGCAGATGTGATTTTTTTTAACATCTGTAAATCATCTCTCTTTGTAAACTGAGACTGCTAGGATAAATGTGGGCAGTGGAAGTGAACGGGATGCGCTTCCCTCTTGCTGAACTGGACTCCCAACTGTGGTTGTGGTTGCACTGGGCAGCTCCCAGGCCTG
The DNA here is from genome assembly GCF_010015445.1 of Perca fluviatilis. Lineage (NCBI taxonomy): Eukaryota > Metazoa > Chordata > Actinopteri > Perciformes > Percidae > Perca > Perca fluviatilis. The sequence goes on from NC_053134.1 coordinate 17,098,321, forward strand.
AGTGTGGGTTGTGTTTGTGCATGTTTAACTACTCCTCCAAACTTAAAGTTGGAGAGTAGTCTTGGGTCGGTTTTACTGTTCAAGGGAGTGACAAAGACTTCCAAAAACAAAAGAGGCCAAAAAGGGGGTAAAGTAGCTTAGCATCAACATTCTTTTTGGAGATATGGTCTGTTTTTTAGAGATAAATCCACCTTACCATCACATTTACAGCGTAGTTTAACTACTGTGGATATGTGGTCAAAGATTATGGTCAAAGTTTGCCCTTATTCAGTAAAATATCTCAACAACTATTGGATGGCTTGGCACAAAATTGGCTAGCTTCCCCATGAGGTTCACATTTGTGGTTTTAAATAAAATTGCCTCAACAACTATTGGATGGATTGCCACGAAATTGTGCACAAACATTCATGTCCTCAGGATTAATTCATCACAATGTTGGTGATCCCTGACTCTTCATCTAGCACCATCATCAGATCAAAGTTTCAATTTGTCCAATATTTTGGTTTACGACCAAATATCTGCCTCGGCTGTACTTTGCTTTTGGTGCTAATTAACAATTTTTAGCATGAGAACACGTTTAACTGAGATACATACATTTAGCAATACTGTACATGCTAAACATCAGCATGTTAGCATAGTCATTGTGAGCATGCTGACATTAAGTGCTGTGACTAAGTACAGCCTTACAGAGCTGCTAGCATGGCTGTTAGCCTTGAAATGATATGATGAAGGTTAAGAGTGTTACAATAAAGAAAAAAATGGGCTACGTTCCATAGCTAGAAAGTTCCAGCTGCTTCTAAGAATTTATGGCCTTCTCCCACTGGGTTTCAGTAGATTTGTTGGTCAGCTAGGGTCATACATTTATATCCACAGTCAAAAACACACACACACACACACACACACACACACACACACACACTGGTGTCAACTGGAGGGCAAGTTGGTCTTCCCTGTTCAGATTCAGAACAACCCGACCCTGAAACTACAGCCTTTCACCTACCCTGCCCTTGAGTGTTAACCTCAATGTGTTTGCATGTATAAAAACCAACGGAAAGAAACATGGAGGCGAAAGTGTACATGGTGGGGGTCCTGCCCCTGGTGAGCCACAGCATCTCGCTCTACTTTTTTTACTCATTCACACCTTCTAAGTTCAATTCAATTCAATTTTATTTATAGTATCAAATCATAACAAGAGTTATCTCGAGACACTTTACAGATAGAGTAGTAAGTCACATGAGCCTTGACATTCAGCACAGACGCTCTAATATCCAGTCTCTGCCATACCACCTTATACCACCTCGGCAGATGCTTTGATGACGGTCACATGCTAAACGTCTCTCTTAATACACTGTGCTATACATTAGGCACAGCAGGACGGCCCAGTTTCATCCCATCATCAGCAGTGTGTTCCAGGAAAATGAAAGGGGTAAAGGTTACATGCAAGGCCATGGTTATGGTAATGTTCTGCTAAGCCTAACAAAGAAGTCTGAATTTGTATGCAGTCAGAGGAAGTTCTTCATGTGAGGCTGAACTCATAGCTGAAATGGCCTATGATCACTGAAAAGGACCACGGACAAGATGCTCAAACTTTGAAGTTGATAGTTTTATCCTATCGACTACAGTAAGGAAGTGCAGTCTACTTTTTCATTTCTGTAGAACACTTTCCAAAGCATACTACATACGATTACCATATAGCACAGTAATGTAATCTAAATCTAATATAAAAGCACCACTGTACCCAGGTGCAGCCTCACCCGATGCTAGCATAGCAGCTAGCATTGCTGTTATGTGAGAAATAATCTAAACAGATCTCTGCATGGGAGTGCAGATTATGTAGGCAACAGGACAAGATTTTGGAATCGGAAGTGTTCTGGTTTTCGTTTGTAGACACGTTTGGAGTCCGTGTGGAGCAAAAGAGCCGCAACGCAAATGGTCAAAATGCAGACTCAAGACCCATTGTCTATCGTCTGATGGCAGCATTTTATTTATCTGCATTCATATGCAGATCTGCTTATAGAGAGGTCATTTCTCAATTCCAACTCCATTCTTGCGTCTTAAGTTGCTAATCGGACCTGGCGAACGGAAGAGAAAGTCTTGGCTAAACCGGAAACCCCCCGAAATAAATCATTATCAGACCAATATGCACTGGGTTCAGAGATTTTGTGAGAAATTACTAAATTCAAATTATTATTTTTACATTCTTGTTCATTGTTTCTCCTCTGGGTTTGGTTTTATGACAACATCAATTATGACTTAAGGCGCTGACACACCAACCCGATTATCGGCCGTCGGACAGTCTGGCGAGGTCAGTGACTCGAGTCTGTTCGGTGTGTTGCGTGCCGTCGTCAGTCGGAGGAACCGTCGGCATTCATTTGGGCGGATTTGACTTGCTGAATCGGCCAGCGGGCAGTTGGACTCAATGACCAATTACCGGAAATGACAAACGGGATGAGCATGACGAACGCCTCTTAAAATCTTACGAAAATCTTTTAAATGGACCTTTGTCGATCTGAAATGAAGACAGATTCAGCAACTGCATGGCCTTAAAATGTTTTCAGAAACACGTTTTGGTGAACTATTTTCATAAAATACGAGATCGTATTCCGAACGAGCCGCCATTATGGTCGGTTTTGAAATGTGACACGTTCGTCCAATCAGCTGCCGGTTTTCATTTTTTGGGTGACAATACAGATGAGCGCCGCCTGCTGTTATGGAGACGTATTACGCACAGAACATACGCTCAAGTCAGCGTCGCTTGGGTGTGTTCCGAGGCACTTTTTTGACCTTGGGGAGGAGTCAGTCCTACTGCCTTTTCTGCCAACGTTCGGCCGTCGGGTTGGTGTGTCAGAACCTTAAGATGTTTTCAGCAGTCGACTGTCAAGTCTTGGAGGTTGGAAAGTTGTTGAACACACCAACAAGGAGAGGCTTCAAACTAGCTAACTTTTAACAACTGCAATTTAATATAACATTGTCTAGAAAGTAAAATAAAAAAGGAATGCACATTGTGATGGATTTTCTGTCTCAAGTGAGTTCTAAGTTGCAGTAATTTGATTTCCACATTATGCTGATGTGAAACTAAAGGCTTTGGACTTGGACAATGGTTGGTAGTAATATGAAAGGCATTTGAAGGGACACCAAAATAAAAACCCCAAAAAAACAACACACAAAACACAAAAAGCCTATAGTCAAAAAGATGTTGCTTTTTAAAGCTGCTGAGATGACTTGACTATGAAATGATGAACTGAATAAAATATGACAACTTTTGTGAAAAGAGAAGCATACTGTTCATATGTCCTGATATTTTTGACTCAAAAAAACATGCGAGCCTCCCTGACCCTCTTTTAGAAGAAAACAATCACCCCGCAAGAGATTCAGTCTTTAACATTTGGCCCCGCAGTGGGTTGTGACCTGAGCTCACCCAATCACAGCAACAATCACACACATTAGATGAGTTTGCTCTGCCCTCACCCTGACCTGTGAGTGCTGATACTTCCTGTAGCCACACATCTGTCCTCAGGTCAAACATTACTCACCGCCAAACAACCCTCAGTTAGGGGTCAACTGTTCAGATATCATCCACGGTCAGATTTCATTTCAAAGCTGTTTACTTTTTTGCAAGTTGCAAACACTCTGCCTGTCAACAATAGCCTGTCAAATAGGCCTACAGTTATATCTTACCTAAGCCAAAGAAGTGTGGAGGTCTGTGAATCACACTTTTTACTTAGACAAATACATGCTCACATACACTAATCTATATGCAAACACACATGTACAATTAGATAATCTAGGTAATGATTAGAGGAAAATTCTCCCTTATTGCATTCCAGAATGGATTTCGCAATGCTATAGGTGAGGGCAATTCTTTTTAAAAATCCTATTACTGCCTCAGCACACACACAATAAATTCAAACACACACTTGGGAGTAACGTTGTGGCTGTCTGGCTGTCTGAGGCTCGCGTGCCATCTCCCAGCTGCCTGATGTATACACGGGGGGAAAAGACCGCCCCCGGGTTATTAGTTAGAGCAAGAGTCACCTCAGCAGCTGATTGTTGCCGTATTTCAACCGAGTTGTTGTTCCTCCCTCCTCACAGACACACGTCATCGAACCCTCAGGGCCAGATGAAATAAATCAAAGGCATGTGACTCGCAAAAGGGATGGAAGTGGGGCTGCAATGGTGTGTTAATGTGTGTGAGTGTGTGCGCGTTTGTTTGTTTGTGTTTGTTTGTTTGTTTGTTTGTGTGTGTGTGGGGGTCTTAAAACTCAAGAATACATTAAGTTTGTTTTCATGACATTAATACAGTGGATTCATCATTCAACAGATCAACAGATACACCATTTATTGTATTTTTAAAGTAGTTGCTCAGAGTTTGCAGTCGTATAGTCTATATCCACGACGTTCCACATCCGGGATTGCTCCGGTGCTACAGGAAATTCCGCCGGATGCATGTATTTTCGCCGATTTCCGTTTCCTTCCGCTTTCTTTTTTGTAGCATTTTAAACTCCGGTGGATTTATGAGGACTACGGTTAACTGCTCCCCAGATCTCTGCATGGCAAATTGAGACAGCTAGCTAGACTATTTGTCCAATCTGAGTTTTCTCTCGCACGACTCTTCTGCAGGGGCTCCATGTGGACCTTAGCGCCGTCCATGACGATTGTGATTGGTTTAAAGTAATGCCCAATAAACCAGAGCACGTTTTTCTCCCATCCCGGAATGCTGTGTGGACTAGCCCGATCCTCCTACGCTCCGCAGCGTGTGAATGGTCTAGCAAAGCGAGACTAGCAGTCTTATCAAACCACACTTGCGGTTACCTCCTCTAACCACAGGTGTCGCCAAATCAACCAGAACTAAAAGCTTCAGGATGACAAATTTAATTTTGCTATTAAATGCTAAACACTGTCAGTCTGCACAGAAAACTTAATTTCTATAAAGACATCAGTTTTCTGCTTCTCTTCACTTTATCAAAGGGCATTTGTATGCGTTGGTAGAGAAGATAGAAGGCCTGCACCGTGTTGGTGACCCCTGCTGCAAGGCAAATTAAACACTCCAGTGCTGTAGCAGCAGACTAGCCAGCATCTGAGGCCACACAGCCTGGCCGCATGAGTCACACAGTCCCAAGCAAAACCGAAAAGTGTAAAAACTTCACATTGGCAGATTAGTTTGTTTACATCCTGCACTGGACGTGATTTGGCCAGGCTACAAGAGCCTAGACAGCCAAAAAGGCAGACTTCTTTTTCCTCCCTTTAACTTAATCCTTCACTGCCTCTTTCCTTCTTTTTCTTTCTTCCCTCCAAACTATCCTCACTTCATCTCTCCCTCTCTCACTGCTGCCAAGAGCACATGACCATGAGGCAGAGTGAAGCGGAAAAATAAAGCAGCCCTGCACTTGTAAAAATTTAAATAAAATAAAAAAAAAAAAAAAATCAGACAAATTATTAACAACACCAAACAGATGGGGAAGTTGTATTTCCAGAATAAAAACAAGACATTCGTGAAAAAAAACCCACTCCTTTTCCCTCCAACAGTTTGCCAAATATGAGCTCATTTTTTTGTAGGCCCTCTGCTGAACATCTATTCATAGCGTCAGCTCCAAGATGTCAGGCTTTTATGACCCATTTCTCCTCTCGTTATCTGCAGCAACATTTAGAGGCCTGCTTATTTAACGCTGGATATATGGAAGTGTTTTCCTGACTTGGAACCAAACTTAGGACGGCTCACAGTGAACCAGTGTGTACAGGGACTGATTAAACTCTTCATACTTCTCAAAAAGTAGAAGTAGTTAAAGTCAACATGTCCCTGCGGCTTTGTGTACATGTATCTTTTTCACACCAAGCTAGAGCATAATGATGAACAAGGTCAGTCTAGGGTAACACCCACACACTTTATCAGGAGTGTTTTTGAGATCATGCCTGGCTCAGCTCTCTGAAAGTACTCATGTCATGTCTGCATCATGGCATACTACAAGATCTGCTGCCTCTCTTCCTGCACCACCGTGAGGTCAAAGGTGAAAAACCTTGCTCTCTGAAACATTTCTCCCTCTCTAAATCAAGAGCTGCGTTCTACTACTGTTTGTTAAACCTTTATATCCTCCCACAACGTTTCATCTTAATATTCATGTATCATGGCAGAACTCCCCAAAGCTGGCACTAAAGGGAACTGCAACAGGTTCGCAATGAGCTGACAGTACCTAACAAAGCAAGTGATGCCCCCTTTTAAAAACTCTGCACAGGTGATTTGAGTTCTTGCCAAATGCCCAACAACTAATCAGGGAGACGTCAATCATGTGTGTACGTGCCCACGGAGTCCTGAGAAAAGATCTATTCAGGTCAACTAAATGAAAACACCTGTGTTGGCGAACCAGTAGCCTTTTTAAATAGTATCTTAAATCCTGAATTAAGGATTAATACAGACATTTCACATAGTGAGAAGTTCTAATTTGTTTTCCCCACAGACTTTGTTCTTTAATCTTTTTAACACTCCCAGTTACCTCAAAAATATCTTCTGAGCTCTGATTCTGCTTGGACTGTTGATGTTTGCCTTCACGTGGACACCAATCAGCACAGTGTGATTGTAACCACCTGAAAGTCCTGGGCCCAAATCAGGATCAGGCCCAAACAGCCTGATTCTAATCTGAGAAGCTGGACCTCATGGTCACATTATGTTTTCGAAAAGATCATTTATCACAAACATACGTTGGTGCTACCAAACCAAAAAAAAAAAGTTTTTAGTAATATTACCCCTCTATGTAAGTTGCATCTTTCTGGACACTGATTTTGACTTTGTAATACTGCTTTTTGCTTCATGTATTGTTTTCATTATACTGTAGAGGAAATTGGCATTTCAATGATCAGAACTTACCCTCACTTACATTACATGTCATTTAGTTGACACTTATATCCAAAGCAACTTACAATTGCTATATATCAGAGGTTGCATGCCTCTGGAGCAAGTAGGGGTTAAGTGTCTGGCTCAAGGACACATTGGGAGTTGAACCCAGACCTCCCACACCATAGACATGTGTCATATCCACTGCGCTATCACCACCACACAACAAATGTAAGCTAAATGTTACGAGTCAGTTAAACGCATAAAGGACTTTTCCTAACGTGAAAGGCTTATTTCACTAGACAAATGAGGGTCATAATTTGTTCATTGAATGTACTCTACATGCTATGTTGTATGTATCTTGACTGGGGTGACAGAATGGAAATTTTAGCTTAGCTTAGCATAAACGCACGGGGCAACCTGGGTCCATCCAAAGGTAACAAGTCCTGCCTACCTAACACCTCTAATGGCCTAATTGATGTGGGCACAAATTATCTAAATTTGATTGTAGTTGCATTTTTAATTCGGGAATTATGTTAATGCCGAACAGGCTATGCCTTTAATTGCAGATGAAACGAGACATAAGAAAAATGCTCTGCTCATTCATATGTTATTCAATGCATTTGGAGAATGATGAATTAGTGGTGAAAAATTGTAAAAAGCCATAACTATGTTGGGTTGGAATGGGCATGGTCTACACTGATACATTTTTCTTGAATCAAGGTTTCCTTGAAAAAAGAATTGTGCTTCGTCTTTTCCCAGATCAGTTATGACTAGGGCTGGGTACCGTTTGGATTTTTACGATTCCGATGCCAAACCGGTACTTTTAAAACGATTCCGATTCCCAAACCGATTCTTGAAAACTGAAAAGTGAATGGTTAATATGCTTTTACGTCCGTTTTGGTGAGCTCAAAGGGAAAATATGGCATTTTAAAAGTAGCCTATATTTACGGTAGCTAGCTAACAGTAGAATACAGAGAAAGGGTGATATTTTTACGTTCGTTTCGGAGCAACAGAGGGAAAATATTTCAGTTGACACAAATTTCGGTTCCACAGTCGGAACCGAACTTTTTGGAACCGGGTTTCGGTACCCAACCCTAGTTATGAAGCAAATGTCAAGTGCTTTATAAAATGCCACATGGTGCCGCTATTGTGTCCAAATCAGCACAAAAAAACGAATGATGATTTGTTTCAACTAAATTTGATTGAAATCTATTAAAGTTGCTCTAAGCGATGTCACACCACAAACATTTTTGTCACATAAATAAAACATCTCCTCACTTACTGCTAGCTGCCTGCCCCCTGAACACACTGTAAAAAAAAAACGTGATCTCTGTAGACCTGAGGCTTGTACTACGAAGCAAGATCAACATGGCCTGGATTTATTTATTTGGCTTCACCAAACCTAAGAACCGCGGTCCCGCATAAGCTGTGTCACGACGGTGGTTAACAACTAGTTCAATCAACCCAGGGTTTCCCAATCCAGTGGCGCGCGCGTTCACATAAAGAGGCGGTGTTTGCACAGCACGACCAAACGCAAACATCTACTAGGGCCGCATGTTTTATATAAGAAGAACAAATTACAATTCTACATAAATATGAAGAACACAGATTTACAGGGAAAACGCAATACAGTCACTGCTTCCTAAAACAGGAAGGAAAGCTGGCAAAAAAATAGCTGATGCTGTAGATGCGTAAATCACAACTCTTATAGCACTTCCCCATCAGTCAGGACCAAGATCTGACCATAATTACACTTGTGCTTTCCATAAACTGTTGTTGCTTTAGCCTTTTATTTCAGTTGCAACCCTGGCAGTGGAAGCGATCGTGAGAGCAAATAAAAATATAAAAACATAATTCAAACCGATGTGCACATTGGCGACACACGGCTCAAGAAGCCGACAAATAGCCGATATGTAATTCCCTCCCATTAAAATATATATATTTCATAAAAATACCCATCAGGGAATGTTAACGGGGTTGTCGGTCTCTAAATGTTTTAACTTTTATGAGCGCACCCCTTTCTCCCCCTCTCTCTCTCTCCCCCTCTCTCTCTCTCTCTCTCTCTCTCTTTCCGCGCACAGAGCTCCGCCTGATCTTCTAAGAACAGGGACGCCGTTATCAACCGAGTATTGATTTGTCAGTAGGCAGTGCTTTTACACCGGTTGATCTCTGATCTCCAACTTAACCTGCTCCCGACCAGGTTAGGCGTCCAGCATAAGTTACCACGGCGATTGAACCCGTTAAGAACTAATCCACCGTCGTGGTACAGAAAATCCTGGGTTGAACCTTAAGTTAGCTCGTTAACACCAAATCCTGCTTTGTAGTACAGGCCTCAGGCTCCACAAACAGCAACAAAAACAAACTGGCTAACATGCACCACCAAACATAACAAACAGAGTTCCAGCGTTCCAGCCAATAACCGACAAGAGGGATTGGTGTTGAGGGTTGGGGGTTAGTGCGCGGAAGCACGGAAGGGAGGGGACGGGATGGGGAGGAGGGAGGGGCGAGCTAGCCTGATTTTGTTGACAATACTTTGAACGTCAACAAGAAGTAATGTCACCCAACATTGCTTAGAGCACCTTTAAGCAGTACACAAAACAAAGACACAGGACCCAGTTCAGACAGACACACAAACGAACAGGATTAAAGTGGAAGTGATAAGATACAAAATGATGGATTTTCTTTGTGACACACATACACAACACATATTTGCACTACTTTTCAAGACATCATTATGTCAATGCTGACATTTAAACAATTTTAAAGGTTCCATATTGTAAAAAGTGAGATTTCCATGTCCTTCTGATTATAACGCTGGTAGAGGTGTTTTATAAATACTTCAATCAAAGCGCTCAATCGACAATGCATACAGGCTGTATTCAGAAATACATAAATATATATAAATATATATATATATATATATATATATATTTATATATTTATATATATGTGTATAGGTAGGAAGTGCCGCTACAGTGCCGTCATTCCCCGGCTGCAATGACGATGCAGAGACTCTGAGAGCCAGATGCAAAAGACAACACTACAGTAAATAATCAGCGCAGACTGGACTTTTTGGGAGTGGGCCTTAAAGCGACAGGCACTAAAATGGATCGTTTCAGACAGAGGATGAATACAGGTATATTTAGACAGACGGTATGAGAAAAATAATGCATTTTTTTAAATAAATTAAAGCATGTAAACATGTTCTAGTAGAAAACAAAAATATAAGTAGGAACCTGAAAATTAGCATAATATGGAACCTTTCTTTTGAACACAAGAAATGTCAAATGACAGCATAATGTTATGCTTTCATTTGACATTTCTTGTGTTCAAAAGTAACAAATGTATGTTGTCAAAAAAGAGAACGCCAATGTGTTAAAAGTGTTGCAATCCTCTCTCAAAGTTTAGAAAAAGGCCATGAGCTCACTAGTAATTACTGCAGACGCACACACAGCCAGTATGAGATATTATAGAAATAGCTTTCTCTCTCACTCACTCACTCTGTATTTGACTCCTACATGCTGGTATCAACAGGAAAGAGGCAGCCAATGAAACTAATTGGGTGGTGTGTGTTTTATGAAAAGAACAGCCTGTACTGTCCCGGGATCCCTCCCACAACTCTCTGACTGGCTGGCTCCTAAGTGGTCTGCTTTTCTTCTCTCTGCTGTGATTGGAGCCAGGGAAAGCCAATAACTAAAAACTTTTTTTCCCCTTTTTTCCTGAGGACGTACCCTTGTTGTTTTCAACTTTGGAGGCAGAGCTAGGCTGAGACGATCCAGCACAGTCACAGCCTGCACTCACAATCACAGCCTGCTCTCTAGTGCTGTGTCTGCACTCAAAATGTAGCCTGCATGGTGTGCTGGATTATAGTCCAATAACACAAATTATATCATTTAATTATACCAAATACTACTAGTCCAGCTGCAACTCCATAGCAAATAGAGATTATATTTGCAAAGTATGGGACGGTTATAGAAATGCTTTGGTAGTTAGGGTCCTACAGAAATAATTTCTTAATATTTTCACAAATTGTACATATTATAAAAGGTCAGTAAAACCTTGTTATTTATAAATGGTTATACTGTTGATAAGTTATGGTATAGATACTGATCCTATCGCTGCGGTGTGCTGGGTCATTCCTCAGACTGAAGAACTCATTAAACCTCAGTTGTATCTCCATCAGGTCTTTGTGGAAGACTGTATCACTAAGATCAGTCTGACAGTTTACATGGGCTCATCAATTAAAAGCTAAAGTGTTTGTTAAGGGTGGAGTGGTTGTGTGCTTTGGAATTAAATATATTAAGCACATGCATTTATTACACCAGTGTTACTTTTTAATCAAACTGCAGATTGAAGAAGAGAAAAAAAATACAAAACACACAGGATATGAAATCGATTATTAGGCTCAGTTTTGCAACAGTTTATTTATCTTAAAAATTAAAATATATATTTACAAAAATTGTCGCTTTGGGAAGCTATACATACACCCACAACAAAAAGCTCAACATAAATAAGTTAGTATAATTTTTTCAGTGTTTTTAAAAAAAAAAAAAAAAGGTACACTACAAAGTTTTACACCAAACGAGGCAGTGTCACTTTGTTTTTCTGCCCTCAAAAAAAAAAAAGAAGAGAAATCAACAATAGTGCAATTACATGTTCCACATGAATTCAACACCACAAAGACAAATCTTTGATTCACATATTTGCATAAGTAGCCCAGTGCAGTAACATATTTTATTTATGTTAACCTGGACTACACCGATTATTACAAGGGGCGGATTATGTGACCTAAAAGTCACTAAAATATAAACCTAATTTAAAAAATAAAAGCTAATTCTTAGGATTATTAGCAAATACTGTTACAATTTGGTTGGATATTGCTCAGCAGTTTAGCTCCCACCCCTCCCCTCACCCCCAGAACAAAAAGGTTCAAACTTTGGCAAAAACAAAACAAAAAATACAATACAAAAAAAATGTAATAATAATTACATTCTAAGAAAAAAAATGGGTGAAAGAGGGAGAATATATTTGCATGTAAACTTTATCTGTCATGGCGGTTCCCAGTTAGATGGACCCTCATCTTACAGTGTGGCCATCTGGGCCTTCAAAAACAAGATTTATAACACTGGGACAAATAAAGCCATAGAAAAAGTGAAGACATTTTGTTTCCACACAACCCTGACTTTTGATATCTGCATTTTTTAAAACTTACATCAATTACCTGAATAATGACACAATATGACCACTTTAACAAAATAATATTTCTCTGTTGGAAATTGCACTGCAACTTCCCGAGTCAAAGTCACACACTTATTCAAAAACATTTAACGAAAGGTATGAAAAGCATAATATGCTTTTTTTTTATGTGCTACATCTGAAACATAGGTAGTAGATAAAAAAAAAGGGCAAAATCCATTTGCACAATGCTACATTGTCTGCTGCTTCTGAGGCAATTTAATTAAAATGAGTGCCAAAACTTGATAGTGTACATAATCAGTGCTTGTGCAGCCTCTCCTCCTCCCTTCTTTAGGAAAAGGCTGCGTTTTTTATATTTTCTCTCCCATCTGTCAGGTGATGAGAAAGGCTACAGTATTCCACCAGCAACAGGTCTCCCGCTCTGTGGGACACGAAGAGGAAACAGGCTGTTGAATGGTGCAATTGAAAAAGCAGTTGCTCATGCTTGATATCCCTCACACACACACACACACACACACACACACACACACACACACACACACACACACACACACACACACACACACACACGAAGAGTTGTCGAAGATAAAAGGAAAAAACAATACTCAAGTTTGAAGGGCTGATGACGTGTTGCTGTGTGCATGACAGAAATGTGTGTTTAGAGCTGTTACTGATGCTGATGATACACAATTAGCCTACACACAACTCTATTGGCGCCCAGTAGGCCTATAAAAGTCGATTGTTAGTTATTTTACACATTGAAACCCTTTATGTTATTACCGATTCAAATAACAATGAAATAGTGAGATGATGATTTCTAACCTGGCACTGCTTTTCACTGCACCTCCGCGCTCTTCTCGGACCTGCTGGGTCTCTCCTCCGCTGCTTTTACCGCCTGACTTCCTGCACCGTCCGACTGGTCTTCATCCTCATCTTCGTCGGTATGCGACCTTTTACTCTGACACTCGCTGGAGCAGGGACCTGGCAGACAAAAAAAAAAAAAAAGTTGTCAGGGTGTTGGTGTGTAGAGCTGCACGTCCACTTAAAAATATAAAAAGGCACCAGACATCCTCGGCAGCCTTGAGATTTATTTTACTACCGAGAATAGCCCGAGTTAGAAAAAAAAATTTGCAAAGTGAAATCTAATTAATAAGCGAGTTTAATCCCATAAACAAGCGCATTACATTGCCACACTCATTAATACGCTATTAAATCACGTTAACATCTGTAAAGAAAGATTTTTCCAGCACACTTTTGTTTGGGGGGTGGGAATCAACCGATCGTGGCCAAGGTTGATCCCCGGACACAACTGTTGCTTGGCGCCTCTGCATTGCGGCACAGCGAAACAAAAAATGCGTGGCAGCCTTAATAAGTCAAGGTAAATCACCTGAACGTCTTTTTCTCGAACCATCTCTGTGTGGTTGATCCGACTGGCGCTCACACCTCGTCTCGGCATCCTGCCGGTTGTTTTCGCCGGGGAAGTCCTGATCTCGCTGCTGGGGCCGCTGGCTCCCGTGAGGCGGTCGGACATAAAACTCCGGCGCGTTGCGGTCCTCCTGCCAGTCGTAATTGCGCGGAGCGAGCGGTGTCTCGTTGATGGGATCGAAATTGTACGTCTCCGTGAAACTCCGCACATCTTCCTGTATCGAAGCCGTCACATTCCTTTGTATCTCCGCTGGGTCAGGTCTGCCGAAAAGGTTTCTGCGGACCGAAGGTCTGACGTTGTCTGGCTGCCGCGCATCCACCCTCTCCAATGTCGGGCTCGCATTAGAAAGGCGAACATCTGACATTTTGTTGCACATATGACAAGGGTGGGGGGGTGGTGGGGGGAAACAAAACAAACAACAACCAAACCCTTTTAAACTTCTATTTCCAAGTAGTATTCCTTTAAAATGCAAAGTCACAGGGATGATGCGTGCATACTCCGCGCGTATCATCCAAAACGCGTACGCGCAAAAATGGAATAAAAGCGTCTCCAAGGGCGCAGGGGGGGAGTTTAAAAGAGCCACTCCTGTCAAGTCCGTAGTAAGACTGATGAAAACAACAAGTCAACTCATAACAGCCAACATGGCGTTAGAGGGAGCAATGAGTGAAGAAGAAAAGTTGACATCAAGGACTATTTAAACAGAGAAGGCGATTCATTGGTCTGCGCAGTAGGACCGCCCATTGAGCTCTCTTAAAGTCGAACAGGGGCAACAACAACACAGAGCTGGAATGGATTAACTGGTCCAATTAATCGGTTTGATTGGTTAAATACGTAAAGAGCAAAAGAGGCTGTGGTCATAATGGAGTGTATTATTTAGCTTTATCTTTCCATTAGTGCTTGATTTTTCCCAGCAGGGATCAGGTTAGACATTAACTGAACACCTACAGGTCAAAGATATCATTTGAGCTCATTAACTGCCATTTGTATCTCTGTGTGCAGTATCTCTGTAGATGTCCTGAACGAAAAGTGTGATAAGAAAACAAATGTATCTAGATTTACACTGATCTCACAGCAGGCGTACCTCACTGCGAGAGTACTAGGCTGAGGTCTTGCTCCAGGCTGGTAATACTATCACAGGAATCAATCATCAAATGATCGTTTGACTGCTGACAGATCTCATTGCTTGATCTGATTTGGTGTCACATAAATTATTTAGGCACCCTTGATTCAATCAGAGTAAATTCATTCAAGTTACAGCTTCAAGGCTATTGAAGGACAATGAGACACTAAAATGAGGTTTTATGCAGGAAAACAACAAAAAAGCCACAAATCTGCCTACCGGCACCCGATGACATCAGCTCTTGAGCAGAAAGCCTTCCGTCATTGTTGGCACGGTGCTTATCGCTGTCAGACTTTGCCACTGGTGCCACAGAGGTGGTTTGTGTGCTTCACTGGTTGTAATTGCTCTTGTGTGCTTTGAATTTAAATACCAAGGAAACAGCAAGTGGTGCAGCTTTAAAATACATATATAAAAAAAAAGACCTTGAAATACAAACAGAAATACAAACGGGGGAGGGGGGGGGGGGACTTACAATTGTAATTGATGTTCATGCCAAGACCCAAGTTATTGAATTTATTTTCTGTACATCCCAGGGCTCCATAGGAATCCTGGAGTAATTAAAGTAATGCATCTGCAATAGTAAGCATTCCTTGTGCCCAGTTCACTATGTCCCAACTTAAACCCAAGCGAATGTCGCACCGCATTCCTCTTCAGCATTTGCCAGTAAAAAAAAACAAAAAAACAATGGGCCTGCCTGCCTTAAAGGCCATGCTGTTTCAATTAGCCCTCGAAACTTCCAACATCTCGTGATGAATACAGCGAGGCCATCTGTTATATCGATGTTATCGCCGGGAATCACACTTAATCCATAATGTGTTTATGCTGCTGCAAACTGTGCACGATGTTGTACAGAGTGATCCCCTAGACGAAAACTGTTTTGATCAAAATGATTACGAGCAAGTGAGAAAGGGGGCAAGAGAACATTTTGTTTGGGTCAGATACAGAAAAATGTGTATTTAGAAAATGGGAGTAACTGTAACACTGCGAAGTGTAACAGAGTGGGATGATGCAACTGCTGCAGATTCTGTCACTAAAACAAAAGTTAGTTTAAACAAGTTAAACAGTCACAAAATAACAAAGAAAGGTCACTGTACATTTTTTTGTTTGTTTGTTGTTGTTTTTTAATAGTTTAAGATAACAGAAAAACTTTGTGACTCCACAGAAGTCAACAGTGCCCCCTCTGACCATAGACGCAGAGATAAGCTGGCTAACAGTGATGGTCATGTCAACAATAACGTGTCTATAGTTAGAGATAATTAGTCATAAATGTAAACATTAACATATGTTACTGAAAAGTCATGTTTTCTTATAAAAAAAAAAAAAAGGGGGGGTGTCATTAAAACACTGTACAACAGGCATCATTTATCAAGTGCAAGAATACATTATAGGTAACTTATTAATTTCTTAACATTGCAAGAGCAGTGGAGAAATGAATCTGGTTTTTAATCAGCCCAGCAACTGGTCTTGGGAAACGCTATTACCTCCACATCTTCTTTTGAGTCGTACATACTAATAATAATAATAATAATAATAATAATAATAATAATAATAATGATAATGTTAAAACAGTTGGTAAAAAGCCCAGAATAGTTGCTGAATTGGGCTGAACAAGCAATGGGCAAAAATTGACCATCATGGTTTAAGAATTAGAAATAAGTGGGGTGCCCGTATAGCTCAGTTGGCAGAACAGGCGCCCATATATAGAGGTTTACTCCTCAACGCAGCAGGCCCGGGTTCGACTCAGACCTGCGGGCCTTTGCTGCATGTCATTCTCCCCTCTCTCTTCTCTTTCATGTCTTCAGCTGTCCTGTCAAAATAAATGCCTAAAATGCCCCAAAAATAATCTTAAAAAAATAAGTGATAAGATAAGTTTGTTTTTTTTAACCTAAAATTCAGAGCAACTGCAGGGCAACTATGCACATACAGTACATGACTTCAGAATTTTAATTGGGAGCCATTTTTAATTGCTGCAAACCACTGTAGCCAGTAACCACAATCCATCAAGGGTCCAGCAACACTAGTCACACCCGTTGCTTGCTTCTAGTAAACTCTCTGGAAACAAAAACAAATAACACCCTGAAAGCTAATACAACAGTCTAACCTTACTAAGCATAACCTAGTACTTTACTGATGTGTGGAGTTCATTTTGCACTTAAATAAAAGGCATTTCTAGGATGTTCCAGTTTTTCATATAGAGTTTGGTTCAGTAGGACTTGGATAAAAGAGTGCCGGTAAAGCACCTTGGCACATTTAGGACGCTTTATATCACCAATCAAACATTTCTCTTCTATTGATGAGAATACTATGGACCTCTTGTCAGATGTCACGAGACGGCAGCCTTGGAGCTCTGCTTCTTCTTGGCCAGCTCAGCCTGGATTTGACGGGGGAACTGGTCCAAGTGCTTGCTCACACACTGCATGCAAAACCTCTTGGTGTAGAAAAGGCTGCAGTCCTGCGTGGAGAGAAAGCAGAGCTCAGCATCAATGCACTATTTTTACATAAGTACTGGATACGTTTTGTCACAATTATTCCAAGATGGAAAGACTATCGGTTTGTGAAACTGGCTCATTGATTCCAAGGACATCAGAGTCATAAAGTCCACTCAGCACATATATAGAGGCCACATGATGGCAAAGTCATCTGAGGAAAACATACAAACCACAGATGTTTGTTTTATCGCCAGTGACCAACAGGGTCAAGTCCTGTCAAGTGGGAAACTGTCACAGGAGCACAGCTTGGTTTTCAATGGACAAGTTAATGAGCACGCTGCTAAGTTACTTTATATCCGTGCATCTGGCATTAATGGATTCGATAACCTGAATTACATAATCAGTTCAATTTAAAGACGTCTTACCGATCCAACGCAGACACACATGCTGCACACGCTGCAGGTAGAGCCTAAAACAAGGAACTTTTCCTTGTCCGGACTAAAGGGGTCCTGAGTCACAAAACACTCCTCAAGCAACCTGGTGGACGACAGAAATGCACACATAAATTGATATATAACTGGACATAAGAAAGAGGTGTTTTTTTTTAAAGACAGTAACGTTATTTGCTATAAACGTAACGTGCACACCACTGTTAATGCCGCTGTGTCTAACGTTGAGACGGCATTAACCTTACATGCAGCCACGTAACGTAGCAGCTAACAACATGAGCTTTAGCATAGCTAGCTCCATAGCTCTAACCGAAACACTTTGCTTAATGTTCACTTACACAATGGCTCTGGTGTTTGGTGGTTTCTGGCCGACGTAAGTAAAGGGACTGCTTAAACCACACAACTGGCACGTAAATGTTTTTTGACGGGTCTCGCTCATAGTTTT
Organism: Perca fluviatilis; assembly: GCF_010015445.1. Classification (NCBI taxonomy): domain Eukaryota; kingdom Metazoa; phylum Chordata; class Actinopteri; order Perciformes; family Percidae; genus Perca; species Perca fluviatilis. The sequence continues at coordinate 17,116,215 of NC_053134.1, forward strand.
CTCCATCTTTCAAAGCAGAGGAGCACAATAGTTACTTCCTGGTTTTCATATCGAGTCCAATCATCAATGTTGTTTCATGAAGTTTTAGCGCCACCTATTGGACTGGGGATGCAGAAGTATTAGGACGTTTCAAACTAATGCATGTGGAAATATATTTGTATAGAAAGTAGTTAAGTGAAGCAGCCACAATTATAAACATGGCTTATTTTCATAGTGAAAACTAATCCTTCGGTAACGTTTACAGCAGGTAGGCTACTTCAACGTGTAAGCACAGGTGTAATTAATTACTGTAATGGCTTGCTGGGACAATTAATGTTACATGGAACAAAGCTATCATTAACATTATTAGTTCCACCTGTGCTTTTCCTGAATGACAACTCAAAATATAGGCCTATGCAGCGAAAAGCTATTAGCTTATTCATTTCAACAGTGGGGTCTAAATCAGAACGGATATCATTAGGCAGGTAAATAAGTCAGGGTATTACAAATAAAAGTTCAATATATTAGTTTATTTTAAACTTCCACAATACATAAATCCTTTTATTGAAACAGCAAATGCATTTTTTTTAATTGTACACTACTGTACATGATAAAATATAAACAGTTTCAATAATACAGACAGCAAATGAGGCAATCACCTCCTCTTTTTGATGCCTGTTTTTCTGCATGCAGATACATACATCCCTTTCACTGTGGTCAGCACATTCTTCTGTTATATTTACAAAATAAAACATAAACCATCTTATCATCAGAGTTTGTGATCAAAATATTAACTGGCCAATAATGTATCTTAACAACAGGATTTGTACAAAACAAATTCTGAAAAAATAGGTTGGGCAGCTATCATGTTGTGTTGGTATTTATCAGTAGGGTAAAGTAATAAAATTAATATATTACACATGAAATTACAATGATGGCTGCTTACAGAAGAAGTAAGGTATTTTTTTTAGGTCATTGCCTGTTAAAAATGCACTATTGTTCATGATTTATGATGTGAGAACATTCCCTGATCCAACACTAAAAAGTTAAACTTGTTTCTACTTGGAAAAAAAGTCTAACTAGATTTTTTATGAGGTGAATGTATAAGGTGCGGTTAAAATATGAGCTGAGGCACTGAAACGTTATGGCACTTGGTGAATACTAAGTTTCTTCAACCACTAAGCTCAAAATGGAGATGTGGCACAGCTAGTAGACACTGAAAGGACATGACAATTATATTAACTAAATCCAAGTGACTTAAATTAACATATCATATGCACTAAATATCCAAAATATTAGGAATATGCCCGGTATTTAGTTGTAGTGCCTATATTGCACAACAAACATTTCAGTTGCCTCAAAGATTAAAAATGTTATAACTTCTATGCTTCTTTTACCACAATTCAACTTGTTCACAGGAAAAAATTAATATTGAGTAACTGCAGCAGTCACATCCTGGTAGCTTTTAGATGTGTGCACCCATTTTAAATGCTAGGCACATTTGCATAGCCTTCTCCCTATTCACCTTTTGTTCAGTGTGTAGAGTAAAAGCTGGCATCCAGAACCCACTCCATAGCATTTGGGTGCTCCAAGTTAAAAATCAATGCATTTAAAAAAATATATCTCGACACATCTACGGTGTAAGATCAAACACTTTGTTCCCCTCTGTGTCCCCTTTCATGGAAGCAGGCATGCCACCTACAATAGCTGCCTCCCCCCCCAAATAATTTCATTAGGTTTTGTTCCAGTAAAAAGACTTAAGAGTCTTAATGCAAACACTGCAGATCACAGCAGTGTGCACCCATAGAAGCTGCACATTAAGCAAATTACAGTACAGTGATATGCTTGATAGTTTAAGTAAATATGTATGGACACCCAGTTTAGAGTGGCATACATACATATTCTAATACATGTCCCTGTCCCTGATCGTGTGCCATCTTCTCAGTACATGTCCCTGTATATCTCTTGCAGGAGCGGGTGCAGCGACGTGTCCTCTGATGTCTCGATTTCCTGAACCAACTGCGCGTGCTCGGTGACCAGCTCTCGGAGGTCGGCCAGTTTCTGTAGCAGTCTGGGAAAGAGGAAGGTGTCGTCCGGGTGATTGGCCAGCAGGTGGAGCCGTAGTGCCTGAACGATGCTTTCCTGCAGCCGCTCCACTAGAGGCACCTCCACCAGGCCAGGGCGATCTGGAGGGAGGGGGAGGATTCAGTTTCTTGCGAATTTTCTCTCTTTGTTCACTTTTGAATGTAATTAAATAGAATGGTCAGTTACCTCCGCAGCAGATGATGGCTGCCACAAAAAGGGCCAGGTCACTGTCGTCCAGCTCCAGGGAGTTGAAGCGTGCGGCAAACTGGAATTTGGGCTCCATCATGTCGCTAAATGGCCGCCGGAGGCTCTTGAGGAACTCTCGGGTGATGAAGCCTCCACCGCGGGCCACCAGGAGGCCGTCTTTGTTCATGCAGGAGGCCAGGAGCGTGAAGAGGGCTTCGTAAACACCGTACTTCAAGAGAGTCACCTAAACGGGCAGGTAAGAAGGCCACAGCATTACTCAGATGTACCTCTAAACATCAGTGTTTTTGTGCCTGTAACTATTTTTTTTCTTCTTTTTTTTCTAACATAGAATCCCAACAGAAACACAGCCTCTTTTATTCAAGTTAGGCCAAATCTTTCTTCCCCACTTTTCACATGGACTGACAGGAAGACAAATGACAGATACAGCACCCCTAAACCCACTTGATCATTCAGATTCAGGCTCTGGAAACCCGGCACCGCCTTGGCGAACTCCGTCAGCTCGGTGACAGTCTCCACCGAGGTGCTCTGGCAGCAGTGGAAGAGCCTGGCTTCAGCCTCCCTCTGCTGGAGCTCCCTACACCCCGCAGCCGGAACCACCGCCCCTTCTTGAAGGCCACTCTCGGGCTCCGGACAGTCATTGTTTACCATATGGGCCGCAAACGTCCTTTCTGCCAGCTGGAACGTCTCCATGTCGTGAATGATGAAAGGCTGCGGAGAAAGACAGAGGAGAGGATGCTGGTAGGTGAGGATATTTTTTTTATTCTGTAGATACAGAATAAAGAATATAATGTTTTTCTTTACCGGCTTGCTGGTCTTTCCGGTGAGTATGAGCCGAGCTTTCGCCTTGTTCATGTTGAAGTTTTTCATGTAGGCTTCGTGGATCTGTCTGACCAGAATCTTGTGGTCGGCCAGCATGGGGCTTGCCACCTCTTTCTCCACCATCTTGCTTTCTGCCTTTAGCTTTAGCTTCTCCGCCTGAGGCATCCGACCAAACCGAATAGCTGGTGCATAGAAAAAATTATCATGAGCAACCACTAGACGCGTATTCAAACGGTTGGTGTGTTATTTTACAATAAAAAACTACATACAGAGACATCAGACATATCCTCCACATGGTTTCTGCAGGTTTCAACAAGTAAAATTTAAGACTTTTTAAGACCTTTATGAATGAAATTTAAGACCTATATCACAACATAAAAATACAACGAAATGCAGAGTCAGAAAAGTACTTGCAAAGTAAATAAAATTATTTAAATTGAATAACAGCGACAGAGTAATAATAATCTGTACATATACAGCAAATTATATTTGGATGAGCGAAAGAAAGAACTACAACACCACAGAATAAAAAAAAAAACGTTCAATGAACATTAGAGGTAGCGTTACATGGACGTAGGAACATTTAAGACCTGTTTAAAATTATTTAAGACCTACAACACAATCTTTTTGCAAATTTAAGACTTTATGAGGCCTAAAAGTTTTACTTGACTTGACTTTTTTGGACTTTAAATCCCCTGCGGAAATCCTGCTCCTACAGAAAACGTGTGTGTGCAGACACACACAAGTATTCGCCCACAACAGATCTGGTGTGTTATGTTCTCTTTCCTCTCTTCTGAGGACATGTCGTCCTCCTCTCAGGTTACTGACACGGTTCTGTCTGCAGTGGGAGGCCATCGTAACAAACCCAATGACCCCCTCAGCAGTCAGTGCAGATGACGGGCCAGATGTGGAGCTATATGGGCCTGTGTTTTCTCAATGTCAAGCAGGCTCCGGCAGGACATTGTTCTATAAAAACCCAGTCAGTGTAAAGCATGTTGATTTGGAGCCAAAACACATTAGGACATTAACTGCTGTTGTTGAGAACACATACCATGGTGTTGACTGAGGACGTGGTGAGCAGAGTTTTATGTAACTGCATTCATGATGCTTACTTTCAAGTTCTGTCATTGCTATTACAGTATTGTATTGGATGCTAGGATTTCAGTAATTGAGCTAGCTGGACTGTTTTGAAAGATGATGCAACACACGTTTGACTCTCATACAAATGTATTAAAAGTTGAATTCATGCTATAAAGCAATAAAACGCACTCTTGCTCAGATTACTGTGGTACAGTCTGCAGTTTTTCTGCTACAGCTTTACTGGTCTGGTATGACCATTAGCTTATTGTGGCTAATGCTAGCTAACGTTAACCTGTGCTAATGCTGTGTAACTGATCTTAGCGAGTCTGTTTACTGTCTTTATGACTCTTCTCTGCCTGTACTACTGTTACACTACATTTACCACCGTCCTCTGCTGGACAACTATCCTGTAGTTGTCACTAGTGGCTGTTATTTAGCAAAAGTTGCAGCTTTAAGCTTTAAACTATGTTGGAGGTTTCAGGCCTTACCGTTGTGGGACATGCCCACAGAGAGGCACTTGTGAAATCGGCAGTACTGGCACTTGTTGCGGTTCTTCTTTTGGATTTTGCAGTTGCGTTCACACTTATCATACTCCAGCTTCAGCCGGATGGTCCTTCTGAAGAAACCCTGGTTGAGACAGAATGGCACATTGCTAGAGCAATCATTTTGATTTGAAGATCATATGATCTGATTGGAGTACACAAAAAGCCCACAAAAATACTTTCCGGGTACTTCAGCCCATATGAAAATCAGTTAACTTTCTTGAACTCTTATTTTAAGAAGCATGAGTGCCAAGGCTGTGTTCACACTATATGTCAGACACCTATATCTGCAGTACCTATTTGCCTTGGTCCAGACCTTTGAATCTGGCGAAGTACCTTATAATACTGTACATGCATTGTTCATTTTAAGCCCTGGTAGGACCAGTGTTATATTACATTTTGGATTAGACTGTACAGTGGAACTACATCTATATTTAAAGAGAGATGTGCTTCAAGGTGCTCTTTCTAAAGAAGACATCCTGCAGTCCTCCGACACACACTGAGATACAGAGCAGTGAGCCAACGCATGCTAACAGATGTCACACATGTGCCGAAACATATGATCCTTTGACGCACACTCACACACAACTATGTGCATGACTGAAATTTCAGTCAGGACATTCCTTATCCCTCACGGTCGAAAGCGGAATATGGATTTTCTGGTGATATATCTAGAGCCATGTGGTCACGCAATATGTCAGCCATCATCTTACAAAAGGTCTTGTCTGCCTTTATGTCGAAGATACATTGTTATTAAGGGTTATTATGTGTCACGCATCACTTTTTGTGGTATTTTTTAACCAAAAAATGAGATCTAGTTTTGTGAGCAGAACTGGGGGCAATCTTCATGAAAACACAGAGGGGAGAAATGTGAAGTTCCAGGCATATGAGAGTCATCAAAAATACATTACAAAACAACAGAGCTGCACAAAGAAGAAAAAACAGATGTGTGTGTTAACAGCAAGCATGTCTTTGCATGTCTGAGTACAGACACAACCAGTGCTTTGCGGTGATATTTAGCGGTGAGTAACAAGACTAAAGACTTAAGCAAAGAGATGTATTGTGCAATGCTTCCTTAAGAGCAAATGTCTTTGAATGAAACCAAAAGAAAAGTTGATCATCAGCATCTTTGTGGCACACTTATTCAAACTAACATCCACCTATTGGGCAGGTAGAGGTGTTGTGATTAACCTTACCATTGCTGCTCTAAACGTCCCATACAAATGACATACCATCATCACCGCAGACTTAATCCCTCGCGCCATAGCATCACAGCACATTCCATTCACATTCCCACTATTGAGCGCTCCTCTCTTTAAAAGCGAGGCGTTGAAAGGGATATGCAGAGCCTGTCGAGCATGCAAACCGTAAACTGTGACTGCTACATATCACAAGTCACATCTTTCCATGATGGCGCAATATCATCAGTCAGAGAATTAAAGAACAGAGTGCTGTCAAAATACACCTCTCACATGTCCAGCGTCCAACAGTTTCATAGTCATCATGTCCCTACTTTAGAATAGCAGCCATCTGACAAGAGTGCTGACATGATTAGCCTTAGACATGTGGGTCATAAACCAGAGACCTGTGCCACAACGCTCTGGATTTCTTGATCCTTGTGTAGTTGTTGTTGCATGAGACAAACACAATTTCGAGGTGGAGCTGTTGCTGATGGGAGAAAACTTTAAAGCAGGCAAGGTCAAAAGTTAAAAAAGTCACGCATTGGGGTGCCCTCTAGCTCACCCAGTAAGAGCGTATGCCCCATGTTGGCTGAGTCCTGCAGAAGTGCAGGGTTCGAATCCGACCTGCTACCCTTTTCTGCGTGTCATCCCCCATCTCTCTCCCCATTTCCTGTCTCTCGACTGTCACTACATAATAAAAGGGAAAAAGCCCCCCAAAAAATAATCTTAAAAAAAAAAAAAAAAAAGTCATGCATTAATACCAAACAAAGCCTCAGATAAGCAGCAACAACAAACTGGAGGAAGCCAGGGGAGACCTCTTTCCAGGAATGGACCACGGAGTTGGCAAAAGTTGCTTCATACGAGAACATTTCTTTCAACTCTAAGGATAGGACTGAGAAATATGTGGCGAAATGGAGAGACTACTTGCGTACAATGCATTGCTACTGTGGACAGATCTAGATTAAGATGAGATCATGGTGCCTATTACTGTAAGACTATACATTTGATCCATGAGTGTTTTTCTATTTATTTATTTTTTATTTCATTTCATTATCTGATTTCCATTGTGATTTGTTTTGGTTTAATATATATAGATATATATATATATATAAATCATTAACAGGGAATATATGTACAGAGGTCAGTTGAACTGTTGACTAGAATTTAACAATGTTGTACAGAAACTCAATAAAATACTAATTACAGAAAAAAAAGATATGCAGCAACAACACGTCGTCTTAGAGAGGTATGAGACTACAAGCTCACGTGACTTGACAAACAATACAGTGATGATCCTTAATGCTTTTAATACACTCAGTGGTCTCAGTTACAAACTGTTCTCATTGTCTCATTGTCACTGTCTTCTAATATTATTGTGCTCTCTAAAATCTCTCCCGTAGAGATAATACAGGCCTGACTGATTTACCTTAATGATTATTTGACCTTTTCAAAATGCAAACCAAATTACTCTTATCATCAAATTCCAAAGATGACTCCGTAAGAAGGTGACGTTTAGCATTAATGCCAGCTGCAGCTCCATGTATGTGTGTGTGTGTGTGTGTGTGTATATATGTATGGGTGTGTGTATTAACGTCACTCAGTTGGGCTCGGTGCCAAGCAGGGGAGAGGTGAGGAGTAAGTCAACGAAGGCCATCATGTCCCCCACCTCACATGACCCGGCCTACGTGTCTCAGAAACTTTCCACTGGCCTCCAGGTCAGGCGCCTCTGCATGCCGAGCTTTGTGTGTGTTTGGGTGTGCGTGCATTGGTGCATGTATGTGTACACGTCACCCCACACACACACACACACACACACACACACACACACACACACACACACACACACACACACAACACACACACACACAACACACACACACACACACACACTTTGCCTTTGCAGCACACGGCATCAATCTTGATGATTGGGATTGTATCTGTCTTTATGTTTAAATATCTTTGTTGGTCCTTTCTTACTTTGATATGTAGCAGTATGTCAGTACATACAACATGTACTCTTAACTGCACTACGCCTGCGTTTAGTCCCACATCTCTCACCTTGCAGCCCTCACAGGCATGCACCCCGTAGTGGAAGCCTGAGGCCTTGTCTGAGCACACCCGGCACTCCAGGTTGAGGGGGCTGAAACTCTCCTCTGGGCCCGGCGCTGCTCCACACACCCCCGACGACGGGCTGGAGGCCGGGGTCAAGGTGTCTGCAGCAACACAACAAAGCAGAAAAGAGACAACATTGAGTTAAAGTATTTCACTGGGCTACCCACTGTTTGAAAAAAACGAAATTCAGACATCATGTTTTACCCAAGCTTGCTGGTCAGATGACAGACACAGACTAGTATTAGGAAAATTATCTATAATGACCTGTAACAATTGCTATATACAAACATGTCTTATATTCTAGTTTCTTCAAAGTAGCCACCCTTTGCTCTGATTACTGCTTTGCACACTCTTTTCAAATTTCAAGTATTTGGGTACAATCATTGATTGCACTTTAAGTTTTAATGTTAACTCAGAGAGTATTTTTAAGAGAGCTAACCAACGGTTGTTTTTAATTAGAAAATTGAGGAGTTTCGGGGTCAGTCAATACATTCTTGAGATGGCATATAGGGGCCTAGTAGAAAGTATTTTACAGTTTAATATAACTGCCTGGTATGGTAACCTGAATGTGAAAGATAAAAACAAGCTTTCCAAAATTGTTAATACTGCAGGGAAGGTGATCGGCAAGTCACAAAGGCAGCTTGGGGATGTATTTGATAATTCAGTACTCAGGAAGGCCAGACAGATATCAGCAGACACCCTAAACCCACTAAACTTAGAGTTTGAGTTGCTTCCATCTGGCCGTAGATTCAGGGTTCCAAGGGCGAGTCGGGACATTTATAAGAGCTCTTTTATTCCCCATGCCATACATGAACTTAATTTAAAAATTTTAAATGTGTTAATTGTAGATCGAAACTTACCTTATCTTAATCGTCTGCACTGTTTTCCATTCTGTTGTTGCATGTTGATGGTATTAGTGTTGTACTGTTAACGGTGTGTATTTTAATGTAATTTTATATTGGTGTCATTGATGTATATCTGTCGGAGAAGTCGAAGACAAATTTCCACTAAGGTGGACAATAAAGTCTAATCAATTCTCTTGATGAGCTTCAAGAGGTAGTCACCTGAAATGGTTTTCCAACAGTCTTGAAGGAGTTCCCAGAGATGCTCAGCACTTGTTGGCCCTTTTGCCTACACTCTGCAGTCCAGCTCACCCCAAACCATCTCGATTGGGTTCAGGTCCAGTGACTGTGGAGGCCAGGTCATCTGCCGCAGCACTCCATCACTCTCCTTCTTGGTCAAATAGCCCTTACACAGCCTGGAGGTGTGTTTGGGGTCATTGTCCTGTTGAAAAATAAATGATGGTCCAACTAAACGCAAACCGGATGGGATGGCATGTCGCTGCAGGATGCTGTGGTAGCCATGCTGGTTCAGTATGCCTTCGATTTTGAATAAATCCCCAACAGTGTCACCAGCAAAGCACCCCACAACATCACACCTCCTCCTCCAGCTTTCAGGGTGGGGCCACCAGGCATGTAGAATCCATCCGTTACCTTTTCTTTGAAAACCGTTCAAAGATCTCAAATTTGGACTCATCAGACCAAAGCACAGATTCTCACTGGTCTAATGTCCATTCCTTGTGTTTCTTGGCCCAAACAAATCTCTCCTGCTTGTTGCCTCTCCTTAGCAGTGGTTTCCTAGCGGCTACTTGACCATGAAGACCTGATTTGCGCAGTCTCCTTTTACCAGTTGTTCTACAGATGTGTCTGCTGCTAGAACTCTGTGTGGCATTCATCTGGTCTCTAATCTGAGCTGCTGTTAACTTGCGATTTCTAAGGCTGGTGACTCGGATGAACTTATCCTCAGCAGCAGAGGTGACTCTTGGTCTTCCTTTCCTGGGGCGGTCCTCATGTGAGCCAGTTTCGTTGTAGCGCTTGATGGTTTTTGCGACTGCACTTGGGGACACATTCAAAGTCTTCGCAATTTTCCAGACTGACTGACCTTCATTTGTTAAAGTAATGATGGCCACTCGTTTCGCTTTACTTAGCTGATTGGTTCTTGCCATAATATGAATTCTAACAGTTGTCCAATAGGGCTGTCGGCTGTATCAACCTGACTTCTGCACAACACAACTGATGGTCCCAACCCCATTAATAAGGGGAAAAATTCCACTAATTAACCCTGACAAGGCCACCTGTGAAGTGAAAACCATTTCAGGTGACTACCTCATGAAGCTCATTGAGAGAACACCAAGGGTTTGCAGCGCTATCAAAAAAGCAAAGGGTGGCTACTTTGAAGAATCTAAAATATAAGACATGTTTTCAGTTATTTCACACTTTTTTGTTAAGTACATAATTCCATATGTGTTCATTCATAGTTTTGATGCCTTCAGTGAGAATCTACAATGTAAATAGTCATGAAAATAAAGAAAACACATTGAATGAGAAGGTGTGTCCAAACTTTTGGCCTGTACTGTATACAAGTGCTGTCAAATGATTACAATATTTAATCGTGATTAATCGCATTAATGTCATAGTTAACTCGCAATTAATCACAAATTTTTATCTATTCTAAATGTCCCTTGATTTCTTTTTGTCCCATTATTTTTTCTCATTTTAATGCTCTTAACATGGAAAAGTGGATCAGCTTGCTTTGTGCTTTTGTCGCCTGGGGCGAAGGGGCGGAGAATTGGCATCAGCCGTGTGCTTCAATCAAGTGGTATTTCAGACTGGACGTGCTGCGATGATAGCTCAGTTCACAACGACAAAACACACAGATCACTTTGGTCTTGTCAATGGAACCATTTGGCACCAACTTTTTAAAAGTAAACTTACCATTCAGAATCTTATTGGCATCCATTTCGGCGTCTCGCGCTCGCCATCCACTCAAAACGTAACGTTAGCCTACTACTCTTTGGCCGGCTCGCAAGCCCAAACAAGTGTGTGTGGTGTGCCTGTTGTTTTGTTTCCGGTCAAGCTAGATCCGGTGTGGTGTTGTAGTTTTCTAACGTTACTAGTTGTTGCAACAGCATGTGAAAAAAATCTGAATGAATTCATCTGTTTTTCATTGACAGAAACTTCAAGTTCACATCATACACTCCTGCAGACTTAAATAATTTCAGTTCATGTGTCTCCATTACAGGAGGCATGGGTAATTTATTTTCAAGTGCTGCTCAGGAATTTTGAGATAGACACATCATGGAGGAGACAGAGAATTGTATCTAATCTTCTGTTATCAGACACACAGTGTTTTACACAGGCCTTTTTAGTGAGTGTACATGTGGAACAGTGGAGCCAAAAGGTCAGTGTGTTGTACCTTTTCAACATGACTGTTCATGTACCCAGTGATCATTTCTTCCAACCACGGGGGGTGGCAGTACCTCAGTCCGTAGGGACTTGGGTTGGGAACCAAGTCCCAGTACGGACCAAAGTACAGAGTGTGGATTGGTAGCTGGAGAGATGCCAGTTCACCTCCTGGGCACTGCCAGGTGCTCTTGAGCACCGTACCCCCCAACCGCTCAGGGCGCTGGTCCAGCAATGGCAGCCCACTCACTCTGACATCTCTCCATTTGTGCATGAATAGGTCCTGAGCATGTCTGTGTGTATGTCAGGCCTGTGTGTAGTGATTTCTACAAACAGAGTGTAAATTGTAATTTCCCCACTGGGGAATAAACATTATAATTATAATTATAACTCCACTACTCACCCAGTGCGATGGAGCTCTCAGACCCCGAGCCAGTGCTCTGGTACACCGGGAAATCAAATCCCAACGTGTCATCTTCTATAGACTGGGAGATGTCGTGAAGATCAGCCATCAGGTCTCCACACAGCGGACTGTCCAGCAGGGAATCCCCAAGTGGGGACGGGGGGCTAAAGAGATCCCCTGCCATGGTGGAGATCAAGCTGAACCTGGGAGGAACAACCCCTTACTCACCAGACTGGGATAAGAGGGGAGACAACGGGTGATAATGAGACTCGAAATCCTGAGACAGTTTGGATTGGTTGAGAGTTTCAAAACGCCCAGCTCTGGAAAAGCTCTGGTTAGTTTTTAGATTGGGTAGATTTTTTTTTTCTTTTCTTTTTTTGTTAGTTTAGTACTACAAAAACCTGTGCCAAAACATGTGAAAACTAAGCTTTTTAAAATCAGTCTCCAGTGTGGATAAATCTGAAAATACCAGCCTCACATTTTAGTACGGATTAGGGGGGGGGATATGATGATTTATACTGCCAGACAGGTTAAGTTTGTCATCTGATTTAGCCTTACCATTAATCCCATGAATATCACTGACTGTAGACCATTTTGGGCAATGTTTCACATCAATGAGAATACTGCTTTATGGCAATATTGGATTTTGGATTTCATATTTATGATTTTTGCACCAATGTTATCTACTATCTATATTTTTTCAGGGATTTCATTTAATGTCTTGTTCTTTTTTTTTTTTTTTTTTTTTTTAAATAGTTTGTCAATTTATTTTACTTTTGGAAAAAAACACACAAAAAGCCCTGCTGGTGTCTAGTAGTGTTAAATGCGGCCTTTATCATCGTTATTGTTTTTTTTAAACTCTTTCGTGAACAAGCCATGTAACCAATAAATACTTTTTATCAAACCTCCACATACTCCTGCTTCTCAATGTGTGAATGCCTGAAGTTTGCTCTTTTGCACTCATTTAAAGATCTGAAACCCTTTTTTTCTTCAAGAGCACCAGGAGTGGGTGCATCCCAAGATTGATCTTTTTGGTTGTAGGTCGACCATGTTTCAGATAAAACGTGAACAAACCTCAAATGTCAACAACAACAAAGCCAGATCTTGTTACACAGTCGTGACGGATATAACTAATGCCAGATGTAAGTTTATGACGTGAAAGTGCTTGTTTATTAAGTGAACCATGCCCAGAGAGTCAACAGTGGTGCTTTAATCACCGATTAAATTCCCAACCTGTCCAGCCAAAGTACACACTCTGCAGCTTGTTATAACGCTCTGCCTCTGATTTATTGGCCAATGGTGACGGCGATAGGCCTGCACGATTCGGGGAAAAATATGAATCACAATTTTTTAGCTTAGAATTGATATCACGATTCTCTGCCACGATTTATTTTTCTCACGAAGTGTAATGTTTATTGCACACATGAACCATGACAAAACAAAACAAATTGGCAGTACCAAACATAGATTTGTTTTGGCACCTATAGCACATTGTGCATCACCACAAGCCTGTAAACATAGAGGCTTCAATGAATAAAGAAAATAAAGTACATACTAGCCATTTAAAGGTCCCATGGCATGAAAAATTCACTTTATGAGGTTTTTCAACATTAATGAGTTTCCCCAGCCTGCCCATGGTCCCCCAGTGGCTAGAAATGGCGACAGGTGTAAACCGAGCCCTGGGTATCCTGCTCTGCCTTTGAGAAAATGAAAGCTCAGATGGGCCGATTTGGAATCTTGCTCCTTATGAGGTCATAAGGAGCAAGGTTACCTCCTCTTTCTCTGCTTTGCCCGCCCAGAGAATTGGGCCAACCCATGAGAGAGAGAAAGACATCATGGCTTTCAAACAAGCAAAGCATGGCAGTTGGTCAAGGCCACACCCCACCCTCCACCTTGCCCCCCCCCCCTCCTCCTCAATAGCTACAGACACAGAAATGGCACATCCTAAGGAAATCTCATTGTGGGACTGACTCTAGTGGCTGTAATTCTGCACCAAGGCTGAATTTCGGGAAAGAGACTTCAGATACAGTATTAGGGGACCATTAAAGGTCTATATAAAAGCATCCAAAGAGCACCATGTCATGGGACCTTTAAGTACAGTAGGCTACCACAAATAGTGACATATAACACATTGAACTAAAAGTGATGGTTCGGAGTAATTTCACCCTAGGGTCCTTTGCACCATGACCTCGAGCCAAACACCCCCCCAGAAGCTTTTTTCACCTGGGTCTAACATTGGGAGAGTTAGCGTAGAGTAGCGTTATCAGCTGAATAGCTTAGCGCAGAGGCTAATGGACCCACGTTTGTATCTCGTAAAATGACCCCACTAATAATGCCCGAAATGATACCAAACTTCTACACTAGTACAAATAGGTTATGTACTCATAAAACGATGGAATGGAAAGTTTGTAAGTACACCAGAAGTTTATGAACACTTACCTGCTCTCTTCTGCTCTCTGTTGTTGTTGCTGCTGCTGCTGCTGCTGCTACCTGCAGTTAGATGAGTGCTTAGGGCCGTCTACAAATTACTACAACGAAAGGAGATACAACAAAAATATTTATTAATTTAATGATTAAATAAGGTAATGTCTCCAAAATGACCTCATTTATTAATTGTCTCCTGCTAGTTATACTACAGCACTTACTTAAAAAAAAAAGTTAAATAAAAAAAATATTTTTGTTGCATCTCTTTTCGGTGTTGTAATTTGTAGACGGCCCTAAGCACTCGTCTTACAGCAGCAACAACAGCAGAGAGCAGAAGCCAGCAGGCAAGTGTTATTTACATAAACTTCTGGTGTACTTACAAACTTTCCAATCCATCGTTTTTATGAGTGCGACGTTTGGTATCCTTTTGGGCATATTAGTGGGGTCATTTATGAGATACAAACGTGGGTCCATTAGCCCCTGCGCTAAGCTATTCAGCTGATAACGCTACTCTACACTAACACTCCCAGCGTTAGACCCAGGTGAAAAAAGCTTCTTGGGGGGTGTTTGGCTCGAGGTCATGGTGCAAAGGACCCTAGAATAGTAGTATTAGTATTAGTAATATTAGTGGGGTCATTTTACGAGATACAAACGTGGGTCCATTAGCCTCTGCGCTAAGCTATTCAGCTGATAACGCTACTCTACGCTAACTCTCCCAATGTTAGACCCAGGTGAAAAAAGCTTCTGGGGGGGGTGTTTGGCTCGAGGTCATGGTGCAAAGGACCCTAGGGTGAAATTACTCCGAACCATCACTTTAATATGGCCCTGATTCAGGCTCTATCTGAACTCCTTGACCATGTCTTTACATAATTAAAACATGTCAATGTCTATGTCAAATGCTTTTAATAAATTAACTGAAGGAGAAAGAAAAAAAAAAATCCGAAGTCTCAGCGAGACTCAGCGAGTACATACTGTGCATCACAGCTTTAAGTCACTTTCTCTCTGTTCCATTACTAAAAATAAAAAACAGTCTATCTATTCCGCTGCCTGCCAGTGATCTCAGAGTGGATCTTTTAAAGTATGTGTGGGAGGGAGTTTGGTGGAGCTCCCAGCTGCTCCCAGCAGGGTAAAGGACATCTGTTTGAGCCATCCCACAACATCACAGCAACAATGCTCATGTTCTGTAATGCTCCCGCAAACTTCCAGTAATTCATCATGCCAGATGTTACTGTTGTTGTTCCATAGATTACAGGCTACAGATTACAACTTTACAAAGCATTCCGCCTGTAAAACCTCCATGTATTAGTAACGATGTGACACAACATGTAGGATGAAGGCAGAGAAACAGGGATCTGCTTTTAAAAAAGATGGAATTTCTTACATTATTACAATAACATTTGATCTGTGTTCTAATATTAACACAGTTAAACCATCTAGGCAGGAATCCTGTTCTGATGACATGATTCTATCTAGTTTGGAGAGATTTAGCTGTTAGGCCTAGGGCTGGGTACCGAACTTCCCAGACTGAATTGCCTCCATAGTACCGAGTATCGAAAAATGCCTTGTCGTTCAATACCAAATTTCAATACCTAAGAAATGAATCTCATCAGTGTCAAGTCAAGTAGAACTTTATTTGTCCCCAAAGGGATGTCAGTGAGCCAATAAGCATGCTTCTACCAAGATCTAACAATGCTGGTGATTGGCTGTCTTAGAGCTGGGCAATATATCGATATTCTATCGATATCGTGATATGAGACTAGATATCGTCTTAGATTTTGGATATTGTAATATGGCATAAGTGGTGTCTTTTCCTGGTTTTAAAGGCTGCATTACAATAAAGTGATGTCATTTTCTGAACTCACCAGACTGTTGTAATTGTTCTATTATTTGCCTTTACCCACTTAGTCATTATATCCATATTACGGATGATTATTTATCAAAAATCTCATTGGGTAAATATTTTGTGAAAGCACCAATAGTCAAAACTACAATATCGTTGCGGTATTGATGTCGAGGAATTTGGTCAAAAATATCGTGATATTTGATTTTCTCTGATTTTCTCAGGAAAAACTCTACATTACGCACAGAGACGGGGCTCACGTGGGTCTTGTTGTATTTTGAGAGGCTTGACTACGGTGTGCATCACGTAGATGTAAAGGGGCTGAAAAGAAAAAAAAGGATTATGTCTTGGCTTCTCTACCCCTTTAAAAAAATATTTTATAACGATGGAGTCTAATCTCCAAAGCCTCTGTACATTTCATATTATGCATATGTACAATAAATCTTTGCATATCTGCAACAAAGTCTCTCCTGATTAGTATCGAAAATCTTTGAACGGTACCCAGTAGGGGTTGGAATCACCAGAGGCCTTACGATACGATATCATCATGATACTTATGTCACGATACGACATTATTGCGATTTTAAACATATTACAATATTCTGCGATATTTTGCAATTCATTAACTTTTTTCCAACTTCAAATTTTTCCCAATTTCAAATGATGTCCCCAAAAGGAAACTTTGTCAACATCTGTTTTATCTCAAAAGATACATTTCTCTGTTTGTTTATCTCACTTCAAACTGGCCAACACATATAAAATAAAAGATCAATACTTGGCGTCTGTGTATCGACACAGTATTGCCACAGAAAATATTGCGATACTATGCTGTATCGACTTGTTCCCCCATCCCTAGTACCCTAGTTGGGCCCATTGCAGAGCTCATGTGAGATCAACGTAAAATCTCAGTTTACACAGCTGCATACATCTGTAAGCCCAGCAAGGACAAAACATCAGCTAATACGATATTGTGCAACTTTTAAATTTCACTGTTGAGAACTCGGACTTTACAGAAACTAATGGTTGGACTCGTGTTTGAACGCAACAATTAGGTAATAGGTTCTCTTTATCTCTGCATACAGAACACACAGTGAGGACATGACTGATCAGAGCGTGCTTGTTCTTGTTTATTTGTGTAGTCTTTGGGTTGCAGCACATCAGGGGAAGGGTCCAGACAGCTTGCCAAAGCTGTGTAAAAGGGGAAATCTGTGAGTGAGTGTAAAAAGATGTAGGGCTCCTACCTACAGTATATTGTGCACTGTAATAAAAACTGCATAAAATAGCTGTTATGAACCTCATATAGAATAATTTATTTAAAATATTTGGGTTGGATCCAAAATAATGTAGCATCTAATCCCAACACACCATTCCCAGATCTAAATTTTGACAATTTTTATTTGCGTGAATTCTGTGTGAATTTGTGTTTCCAGAACTGCAATCTGGCATGACTGAATGTGGAGCTGTAACGATTAGTCCATTAATCAGTTAGTTTTTTTGAAAGAAAATTAATCAGCGACTATTTTGATGCTCGTTTAAGTAACTTTTTTAAGTAAAAATGCCAAACATTTCATTGTTCCAGGGCCTCAAATAAGATAATTTGCTGGTTTACTTGCAGTAAATTGAATATGTGGGTGTTGTGAACTGTTGGTCAGACTGTTGGGCATTTTCCCACTGTTTTCTGATGTTTTATACACCAAACAATCAATGGATTAATCCAGAGAATAATCCTCACATTACAGACAATAACAAATGGAAATAATCATCAGTTGTGGCCTTAATTGAATGACAAAACTAGCGCTGACGTAAGTTCTGTTGCCTCTGTTCCCCTTTAGTTATTGAAAAGATGCATCAAGTGAATACGTTGACGGTGACAGCTTTCTAACGGTCTGTAACATGAGCCTTTTTCATTCATATAATATAGTCTTGCTGCAACCAGGTCCACAACTAACTCTTAACTGAGTTGTTGACTTTTTTCCCCCCCTTTCATAGATGTCTCGGGCCCAGCCCATGTTTCCCCAATCACCTCAGAGGACATTGTGTCTTAATTCCCAGAGGAACTATAATCCCAGACAGCAGAGCTCTATCTTTAGGTCACAGGAGAAGAGGAAACAGTAACTGTACTGAGAGCAGTCAGCTCTCAGCACTCAACTAAAGCATGTCAACAGTTGACAGGGAGGATACAACAGACCCACAATCAAAACATAACATATATCCCCTTAAACCCTCGGTCAGTACCCCTGAATCAGGATCAGCTGTTACTAAGACCGTTAATGTCTCTGCAACAAGGTCATCCATGTGCCACACTGACCAAAAATCAGGTACAGAGGAAATCCCAAAACAAACTTCCACATCTTGATCCAAACAGGTTCTGCACTCACAGAAGGTCAGGTTTACTTCTCACTTTGCTGCACAGACAGACAGGGAAATGGAAATCTATGGTGGGCTGAAAGGGGAAGTTTTTTTGGCCAACATTCGGATATTTTCCTTTCATTAGAATGAAGCATTTCTCTACACCATGTGGGTGTGTGTGAGGTTTATTAGAAAAGCAGGTGCGGTACTTTCAGGAAGTGTAAATGGGGCTCACTCGCAACATACAATAAGACTCTCAGAACAATTACAGGCATTCTTCCCTGGATGCCGGAGCAGGACGCCGGCAGCTATTATATGACAGTTGTCTTACAAGAAAGCCCAATCCACTTATGCAACCACTTCTTTCTGCTCAGGTCTCATCAAACTGTAGCAAAGCCTACTGAAGAATAAAGTTTGTTAAATCTCCGACAGGCAATTAGGCTGAATGACAATTACATAGCAGTTTTTAAATGAAGTTTATGGATTACCTCAGCGGCTGCTATCCGAAGCATTTCCAGATGCTGCTGCCGGGATGGACGCCTCGGTCGGGTCGCGGGACGTTCAGATCCCGCTTCGGCTCTGCTAAAAACCACTTGATGCGTCGTCTCCCTGCGTGCTGTCAAACCTCCGCTCATCCTCTGCAGGAAATAACGTAGCGACTGACGGCGCCACGACGCGCACACCCCCCCTGACACACCTATGGTTTCAACCAATGGGCACGCGTGGATTTGAAAACGGACCGTCCTCGCTTTATTTATTTTTTTTGGCAGGATGCAATCACTTCCCGGTGGCTCGGCTCGGGACGTCACGGGTCGGTGTGGTGTGGAACCGGGGACGGTGTGGAACGCGCTTTCGCGTCCGTGATCTCATCATTAAACTAGTCGATAAAAGACAGAAATGTCAATATAACACAAGTCCCTGGCTTGATTGGCTCTATCTCGAAGCAGCAGTAAAATCAATGTCTCCTAAATCATGTATAATGGAGCCACTGCGAATCACTCAGTGTCAATACACGTCACCATCAATGGTTATAGAGTATTACAACATGTTGGGCTGCCTGTTGAATATTAAACATATACATATGTAGGCTATATACTATACAATACTGTATATGCAGTGGTGCAGTACATTCTCTCAAGTAGGCTACTGCACTTAAATTTGAGGTACTTGTACTTTATTTGAGTGAATCAATTTTATGCCAACATTTCAGGGGTTAAATATTGCACTTTTACTTCCCTACAATACATTAGTTAACTGATTTAATCTCTGTTACAGATTAAGATTTAACTCACAAACCAGAGCTCATTAAATATGGTGCACAGTATTTTTGATTGTATATAATAATAATAATCTACTATATGTTAAATAATCATAATTAATATAGAAATAACTATTATTCATAATTCTTTTCTTCCTGATGTTTTCATTAATGGTAAATGTTCTAGAGGTAAATTGTAACACATATGGGTTAAATATAAGTGTCAAATTGAAAAGTAGGTTACTGTATTGTGCAGCAATGAAGAGTGTCAGTTGGTCAGGTTACGGTGTAGTCCAGGACTTTGTCTGTAACTCCCTATTTCATCAGCATTCAACAAGATAATATTATGTGCACATTAATATGGACATGCTCTGCACAATACAATAGCCTATGAGTCATGTTATCCTATTAGTAGACTAAGTATTAGGTGCATTTCCTAACTTTCCTTTTCAGCTAGGTTTTGCAAAATCAACATCTTAAAAACCTTTCCCTGGCACATTTGTGTCTCTTCTTTATATATACATTTATTATTTGTATAGTTTACCAAAATCAATATGGGATCATAACGGCATTTGCCTGTAGCTTTCTTTACAAAATGAGCATGTAACCTCAATGAATGTATATTATATGACACGTTTTGAATGAGCATTGCAGGTATCATCCCCTTTGTGTATAGGTTAGTAGTTAGTACAGATTGATTTTTCTCTGCTCAATAGTTTTTAGCCTTTTTTAAAATTAAGTGTGGACTGCCAACATCCCAAGTTAAGCACAACGTGGGATATCTAGCGCCATCTACTGTGTGTGGGTCCTCTGAAATGTTTGAATGTGTCCACCCTGAGCTGAGAGACTGTCTGGGGGTATTTAACCATAATCTTCTCCTGTTGACTTCCACAGTTAAGCCAGACAACCAAAGTCTTCTGAGGATGCTCAGTGTGTTTTCACACAGACAAGTGGGTGGGTGATAACTTATGATTTCTTGCGGGTAGATCTGCACCTGATCTGTGAGGGAAACACACACATCCTAATGTTCTCTGAATTAGAGAAGTCTCCACACTCCAAAAGCTCAATTAAGTGAAATACGCTGTGTGAACCAGATATCAACTTCTGGGATGCAACATGAAAACTCACAACCTATGACTACTCTGAAGTGTTTAACAGAATGCTGAACATTTGTTAGACAGTGTTTAGCTAAAATAAAATGGACTGTATGCTTTGAATTTAGTTGATTCAAATCATTTCTGGGATATTTATTTTCTCTTTGATCCAGTAAATCATCATATTCCATGAAAAATAAACAAATAATTGTTTTAAAGTACAAACAATAAAGACAAAGACAAACTTTTGAACATTCTTCTAAATAGATAGACAGTACATGTCTACATGTTGAAGCCTAAGGTACAGAGGAGTTTAAGATTAATATTTCAAAATATGCACACAATATAGAATAAGGTAATATTTCAAGAAACAAGTCCATCAACTAGGTATTTACTAGTGCACCTCAGTAGACACTGAAAGGATCAGACAGCAGTCATTTGTTCTTATATTCTTCGTCTCCAGTCTTTATTTATTAATGAAACAGTACAAAGTTTACAAAGTACAAAGTCTTTTCTAGTCACAACGTTTCTAAAGCCAACTGCACATTCCATGTTATCTACACAGCACGAGTTACACTTCACAGTTAAAGTAAGGAATGTTGCTATGAAATGCATAATGTGATTTGGCGCCACTCACCCATTTGAAATCAAATGACAGCTCTTTGTTGTGCTCAGTGAATGGGAGTCTGTCAGTCAGGTGACAAAGACGTGTGTGCTCCTATGACGTATTGCTGCCCTCCAGGGAAGGCAGTAGGTTGTATAGTTAGCTCCTGATGGGGTAAAATCACAACCCTGAAACCACACAACCTACTACCTCACCCTGTACGAACACCATTGATCACTTATCACCTAGGTGGGCAGGAAGAACATCTGGATCTGAAGTTGTGTACACGTCTGGTCACTGTGTAAATGAAGACACAACTACTGTGTTGCTATTACGTCAATACAGCAAGGTAAGTGATGATAACATTAGAGTTAAAATGATACAGTTAGATAAGAGTAAAACCATTACTCAAATATCAGCTAACGGAGGCATTTTGTTAAAGCATTTGCAATTATAATAAGCATACTTGAAGTAACAGACTCCTAAACTTGCATTTTAATAACCAAAAAAACCTACAAAAATTTCAGATATCTTTATTTCAGAAAAACACTCTAATGAATGTCAGGTAATCAAAACAGATACACACTGACTGTACACTACAAGATATGAGGAAAATCTTCCACACAACAAGTTGCAGTACCTATTTTATACCTATATCCCACTTATATTATCTAACATCTCCAACATTGCTCTCTAATTTAACAGCATCTCTCTCTAATGTTCCTTCTCTAACATTACATATATATATATATATATATAAAATAATTTGCAGTGGTGAAGTTGTATTTTCCTTTGTGACAACGCCGATGATGATAATGATGATGCCGCCATCACAGTCGCTTCAGGAAAGACAGTAAGTTGTATAGTCATCTGACAGCTTGGGAATGACCCTAAAACTATACAACCTACTACCTCACCCCAAAGGACAGTTTGTCTCTGCAGGTGTCTCTCATGTCACACGGTTGATGGTCGACCTGTGGAAACACAAACTCACAACGACAAAAGGCCCTTCGAACACAAGTTAATGTAATGAAAAAAATACCTACTCTGTTTTGAGGGCTGAAATATGAAATATCTGCTGCAGTTGAGAGCTCAGAGAAAGCTAATACGTGGGTCTTTGAGTTGAGATCATCTTGTCAAGAATAAACCTACATGCTTATGCATTATAACTGTATTATTGTATGATATATTTTGTAAGTAGATACGTTATTCATTTTAAACACACATGGGACTCAGGAGAGTTGTAATAACTTTCAAAGTAACTGAAGAAATAAAATAATAATACATTTGATTTTTTTAATAAAACCATTGTCTTTCTTTTTAGCTTAACACTAAGGCTTTATCAACACAAATCTCTATCACAATGATTTTGTGAGAATGTGATGTGTCCCTGCTGGCATGAAGATTAGAATGAATTAAAGTGCTGAAGTACATTTTAATGTAAAACTTCTTTTTAAATGTTCAGTTGTTTTAAAAACCATTGAAGACTTTTTTTCATTGGATAATCTATATACAAAATATATTTTTTTTTTGTATTTAGTATTATTGCTTTCTATGTGCAACTAACCGTGTGTCTAAACCTGACATCATTTCTTTGTGCCTTAATTGTTGTGAATCAAAAGAATGCTTTCAGCATACTTCCTGAATGTCACTTATGCTTGACAGGTCAGCTCCTCTCTGCAGCTTCAGGTCTGCGCGGTTTGTCGGCTCGCCGCCTCTCAGGTTTCCTCGGCCTGATGGAGACAAATGAGAGGAGAGAGTGAGCTGCTGCTGCTGTCTTACACATGACAATCACTTAACAACAGCGCTCCGCTGTGCATGTGAACCTGCACAGTCACACACGTAATACACAACAAACATGGAAAGCCGTATCTGTACCTGTTTGACACACACACGTGCACACGCACACACACACACACACACACACACACACACACACACACACACACACACACACACACACACACACACACACACACACACACACACAGGCAAACCCCCAGACATATTTGATGCTATGTACCCCACAATGAACCCTGGCTCCTCAGATGAATGGGGTTCCCACGCCTCTCCTGAGGAGTGCAGACAGTGAATAAACTACACCACTAACTTACGTGAAACTGGTCAGATAAATCTACCACGCGTCATCTGTGTATGTCACAGGAAATCACATGAGCATAAATCCGTACGTCTGTCTGTGTTTGGCTGAAAGGTCAAACAGACCCGTTGTGCTTATTTCAGGGAGTTTCCTGAGTGAGGCCGCGGCTCTGCTGCGGTTTCCCCTCGAGCTGGAGAGCGACGGGGGAGACGTGAGGAAGCAAGGTGGGGTCGAACTTATAAAAGTGAGTCACTCCCTTACCTCCTCACATGCACGCACCAGTTTGTGGCTGTTTTATTGCAGGTCGGTTATCCCATAAATGCCACACACATCTCTACACAAGCTACAAAATGTCAAAGCCTGTAAAGTATACAACAGACCGGCATCACCTGCTCCACTTGCACTGCTAACGTGTGCAGTGCAGTGCAAGGTCTCAGGTTTACATCGGGCAAGCACGTTGATTCATGCAAATTACAGAAAACATATTTTCTCGTCCACCTCTGGGTTATTTGTGCAGATTTTGAAATATTTGGGATTTCTACCTCTATCCTAACACAATGGAGGTGAACTGTATTTAATTTTTGGTGCACAAAGCATTTGAAAAATAACATGTTAAAAAAATTTGACAGCAACACATATCTTTTTTTTTGTGTCACTGTTTCTCTGAATAATCCACTGACCTCACTGTGAACTGCTTTAACTGGAACGTCTTTCTCCCAAAGAAATAGTCCCAAAAAAAAAAAATCGACAGCTTGTTATGTGGATTATTAAGAGTAACATATGTTACAGGTTTCACTGCTGTGAGCACTACAAACTAAAAAGGCTTTTCTCCCAGTCGACATTTTGACTCGTCATCGTAGGAAATGCACAGGTGTTACTAATTTCGAATGATGAAATCAAAGCAGCTAAATAGAAGTCAGCCATCATTAATATTATTATTTACACCTGTGGCTTTTCCAACTGCAACAAGTCAAAATGTGTTCTGTGAAAAAGGTCTATTCCGTACTCCTACATTGTACTGGGGTGTCTGTATGGCTAGAAACTACTAGAGATAAGCCAGAAATTATGTTTCTTGTCATTTCTAAGTGGGTTTTTTTTTATAGCTCCTGTGCACTTACACACTAACAGTGTTAAATTAAATTTAATTTCTGTATATTTTGCGGTGGATTTTAAAAAAAAAAAAAAACACAAAAAAAAACAAAAAAAAAAAAATAGGGGTAAAAAAAAAAAAAACCCAAACACAACAACCCACAAACATCTATTAAAATATTAACAAACCTTTGACCTTGTATACATGGCGGCATAAACTGTAAAACTGTGTTAAACTGTCAAGAATGATCCTTCAAATCATTTGAGATTAAGCACTCAGCTCTTTGAAGTGAGTGAACCCTGTTTGCCTGGAGGATTGGCATAAAACTGTCAAATCAACAAATATAAATCAAAAGAAATTGTTTTTTTTTGTTTTTTAATGGCGCATTCTGCCATGTCACGGGACAAATTAATCAGCACATTTATGTGCGTTTGGAAGAACATCTTATTTTACTGTTCTCAAAACGAAAAAAGTAAAACAATAAATACATTTGAGCTGCTCTCTCCCTGTGGAGGGGTCCTGTCCTCTGCCTGCAGTTGACCAGAACCACCAACAGGTGTCATGTCTCCCCAAGTACCCAAGAGGAGTGTGTGCAGAGCCGAGGGCTCCCGTGACAATGAGGCCTTTGTGCAGTTCCGGGTGCCAGCCGGTGTGCCCTCGTGTACTGTTTCTCTCTAATCTTCATTTGACCTTTAGGCTGACGGCTTTTCTTTCCTATTTTTCCCCGACTAATTTCCTTTGAGGAGATTATCTTTGAACTGCACCAGAGACTTACTGATCCAAATGACATGACACACACAACGCAACGGAGCAGGTTTTGATGGGACGCGTCAATCGCTGCCACAGTCGCTGTTGTGTGCTGGGAACAATGTGAGTCGGATTGCGTTCAATAAACTAACAACAAACTGTTAATTGTGTTGAGTGCCTGCAGGATGCATGATCCCAGCTCCAGACCTGAACGAAATGATTTGGACTTTGAAAATTCAGTAGTGTGGTGGCACACACACACACACACACACACACACACACACACACACACACACACACACACACACACACACACACACACACACACACATTCAAGGACTTTGTGCTTAGTGTTGCTGAACCCTTAGATATTGAGATTTTCTAAATTCTCCCTGCAAAGCAAAACCTTACGACTGACACACACACACACACACACACACACACACACAGTTATATACGCACCATTGAGTGTGAAGTAAATCTATATATATATATATATATATATATATATATATATATATATATATATATATATATACTATAATGTATTTAAAAATATAGAAAGTGAAAAAAACATTGAAACTAACCTTGACATTGAGGTCTGACCAGGAAAATAAAGTAATTCCCAGATAATGAGCCTGCAATTGAAAGAGAAAAACAGACGTAAATATAGTTATACTTACACACATCCAAATTAACACACACACACACACACATGCAAAATACTGTGCAGATATATTCACAACACACACACACACACACACACACACACACACACACACACACACACACACACACACACACACACACACACACACACAACAAGGTGTCCATGTAGCCCTCAGGTCATAAACCTGCCAAGCAGCTACTTGACTGTATCATTAAGGCTGATGTGACATATGTTAGAGTGATCATGGCTCAGAATACTGCTGCTGAATTTAGACTGGAAAACTTTATTACCATATACTGGCCAGTGTTGAAGAAGCTTAAGTTTAATCTCTCAGAGAAGCATACGCTCCAGAAAATTACCAGTGGGAATTATATTACTGCATGCTGTTTATTACAAATAAAGCATGTATTTAGACTTGCTGTAATTAGCCATTCCTTTTTTTGTAATCCAATTGTAGTTTCTAAAAATAAAATGCTGAAATTTTCAAAAGTGCTTAATATAAAAAAAAATAAAAGAGGCAATAATGGAAGGAATAAACAAGCATCCAATTAAGCTACAAATAAAATATTTTTTATAGTTATAAATAATTTAACTATACTATGCATCTCACTCACAAACACACACACAATGCAATGTTAAAGCGAATGTCATTTTATAAAAATAAATATATATTGTATATATTACGCACCTATTTTTCCATGAAAAAAAACAACTAATCTAACAGCGTAGTGTATTATACAATGATATAAAAATAAATATTAAAATAGATCCCTTATTTAATTTAACAACACACACACACACACACACACACACACGCATTCAAGGACTTTGTGTTGCTGAACCCTTAGATATTGAAATGTTAGATTTTCCCACAAACTTTTGTTTCTGCTTCATTTAAGTTCTCCCTGCAAAGCAAAACCCGATGACTGACACACACACACACACACACACAGACACACACACACACAGACACACACACACACACACACACACACACAGGAGGTGTAACTGAAATTTAACCAAAGCAAAACCCTAAAGAAAAAAAAAAAAGTCTCATTCCTCACTTACCTTCCTGTTTGCTGCTTAACAAATTAAAAGCTGCTTTCTATGCCAAATTACTGAAGCGCTAGCAATAAAGATAGCTGTGTCTCAATCCATCTTAAAAATGGACATGCTCATCGTGGCTGTGAGTGCTCTGAATAATAATCTATATTTGTCTGTGTGCCTTTTAAAATGTGTCCTTTTCACTGCAAGTGTGTGTGCCTCTGTATTATACTCAAATGCACCTATGTGTGTTTGAGTGAGACTGTGTGGCCATCTGTAGTGTGTGCAGTGTGTGTGTGTGTGTGTGTGTGTGAATGCTCAGAGGAGGAGACTGTGCCCTGCACTCCTTGGGAGAGGCGTGGGAACCCCATTCATCTTAGGAGCCAGGGTTCATTGTGGGGTACATAGCATCAAATGTGTCTGGGGGTTTGCCTGCCTGTCTGTGTGTGTGTGTGTGTGTCTGTGTGTGTGTGTGTGTGTGTGTGTGTGTGTGTGCGCGCAATTGTACATAAACGCGTCCTGTGTGTCTTATTCAAGATGTAGTGTGATGGTCTTTATGTTAGCTTTCACATTCCCTTCAGTTTTGCTGTTCTCTAACATTCTATAACAACCAATATAAATTCCTTTATAAATCTGTCTCGCTGATTAAATATTGAGGCAAAATCTGCAATTGCTACATCACTTTTTTTCATTTAAAATACAATGCAGTGGTCCTCAGTGGTTTATTATTTTCAATTTAAAAGTGAGGCCCTTTTAAGCACAGTAAATCGTTTAAAAAAAATAGTTGTTTAAAATCTCGCAATAAACTGTGACTTACTGCCAGTTTTGTGTAAAAATATATATTTTGTCAAACCAGGTTTGTGTTTTTGTGTCTTCTCAGGAGGGGAATATTCTTTTTAAGACTGCCAATATTTTGAGAAAATAAACTGTATGTCTTTCCTGTATGACATAAATAGACCTGACAGATCAGAGATTGTAAGAATGCAGAGGACACTTTGAAACATGTCCATGTCAGAAGGAACTTTAAAACATTTTCAATGTTTTTCAACAGTTAATTAAACGACTGACAGGTTCCAAGTTATGAATAGCGTATTAAAGCGTGTCTCTCCCCTTTTCCCTCCAGGGCGTTTGATTGTGAAGAGCAGCACAACTCGCAAATATTACCTTTTAATTTCTAAGTATGTGTGTTAGCTAGAGGAATAAAGTAGAAAGGAAAGAAATAGAAAAAAAGAGCAGGAAAAATATTCATTGGATTCTGCTGCAGTTTTTACTGCTGCACCTTGTGAGCCGATGGGGTTCAGCAGTGAAGTGCTCCTTCTCCAAATGCTGACGTACTAGCTCATAATTTCCCGGGCCGAAGGTCTCAGAAGAAGGGTTCGGAATGCACTGAATGCGGCAAGCGAAGTCAGGGTTTCCTGCTGGCTTTACAGTGATGGCGGAGCTCGCGCCAGGCGCGCCAGGTCCTGTAGTACGAGAGTGGCTGTCTGTCAAACGTAGGACGTAGGTGGGATGACTGGAGCTTTCTGTGATGACTAACGCTGCCTCCACTCCTATCTATTGGTCATCGTAGACTCTGATGTGCCTTGAGGTGTTCAACATTAAGCCATATCAACAGGCAATGTGGAAAGAAATTTAAATTAGCGCTAATTCAAAACAACGATTCATGGGCGATAATTAAAAGATGCCTTACTAGAAGGCATCAGTGAGGGGTGTGGCACATTGAGTTTTTTAATTATGTGGAAAATATGATATAATACAGACAAAATTAGTGCTGGTATTCTTCCTGAGGGATAAAGCAGGTGTGTTACTAATATTAAAGACAATTCAACTTTTATTAATTAATAATAACTTACACAACCCAAATACTGTGTATGTAGGTTACATAGCTTTGGATTTAATTGCGTCTTCATACGGCTTAATAGAACCTAAGAGAAATGTCTACAGCTTAATTCCCTGAAGCATTTTTCTTGTTTATGTAAAGGAAATGAAAAAAAATGTTATTTTAATTAGTTAAAAAGCACAATAACAGGTATGTCTAAAAGGCCTGTTCGAGCTGTATCAAAGCTACATGTGGCCACGTGTCAGCAATGACCCGTTATCAAATGTTAAACCTATTACAAACCAGGAACCTTGCACATATTCACTAAGATGAGGTTTAAATGAGAAAACTCAATATGAGAATCGCTGTTAATAGTTTTCTAATAGCTGACCAGAAAAGAAAAGAGGAGAGAGACAGAGAGAGAGAGAGAGAGAGAGAGAGAGAGAGAGAAAGGGGGGGTGGGTGGGGGGGTGGGGGTGGGATGAGCGTTGTGGTGGGGCTCGGCCTTGTGCAGCAGGCCTCGTCTGGCCCTCGGCCCAACATTACAGCACTAGTCCCTCTCTGCTCCCTCCAAAAACCGTCTCTCTTTCACATTCACAAAAGGCCGACCTGGACTGCAAAACTGCAGGTAGGAACGCACCAGAAGAGAGTAGCTCAGTTTCGTCTGAAATTCAAAGCTCATGCCACGTTACCCCCCTGGTTTGCCTATATTTAGTTAAGCCTCCTCTCTCTGGATAGTAATGTAACACCCAGACTTTACACACAAAAGTCACTGTGGCGTTTGTCTTTGTGTGTCATCGTTATGTCAAAAGAAAACCTCTGCATGTGGGCAGGCTTCATACACACACATAAACAGGCATACATGCATACACACACTTACCTCCACACCCACACACACACTCTGACTTACCCACTGAGACTTTGCAGGCAACTGGCATAAACACCAGTCATCAGCTATCCGGGGTAAAGCGCCGAAATCTCCGCCGTTCATTGTGCTGGATCCCTCTGTGGCTGCTCACAGTATGTCCACATATCCTCTCTGTAGAGAAGGGCAGAGAAGGAGCTCCGTTTCAGTCACACAGCTCTGCACTCCCTGCAAGGAGTAGGCGGGCATGCCAACGAGAGACCCATTCAGAGTCCCAGAAAGTGCCAGCCTCCCTGTCTGCCTCAACGCCTTGTCTATATGTCTGTCTGCCCCTCTGTCTGGGTTTTACCCTGTCAATCTGGCCACCTTACCCCAAACCCATCTCTAAGCCTCGGGTAAGCTGCCTAACCTCAGCTAACTGCTTTCTAATATTTACAAACCGGCTCCCCTCGCTCTCTCCTGTCTGCCACCTCCTAGTCAGGGCCCACCACAATAAGGAGGCCATGTGGGTTTCCCATGGAGTCGCGTGTTCCTCCCGTCTGGCAGTTAACAAGACTTTGAATGAGGAATGTTAGCAAACAGAGCCGCTGAATGTCGGGTGAATGCTAAGCCAGGCAGCCAGTCATATCGCAGCACTGGCCCGGGCATATGAATAATGCAGAAACTCCCTGCTCGAAACTCAAATGCCTTCACGGGAGCAAGAGAGCAGAGGGGGGAGAGAGAGGATTCAAGCTCTCTGTTGCTACTCACTCATGCAATACAAAAAAAGAGAGAGAAGAATAGTTACACATGCACACACATGTCATTCCTACAAATCAGTTCTTGAAACATGCCACTTTTTTCCTTTCGTTTGGAACTATCTCACTCTTTTTTGGCTTTTTGTGTCTTTTGTTTGGAATTGGCACCTGTCCCAGAAAAAGCCCCGTTCCTGCTCCGCCCTCCTGCTCCCCTTTCACTGGAGACTGCCCACGAGAGAGAGAGAGAGAGAGAGAGAGAGAGAGAGAGAGAGAGAGAGAGAGAGAGAGAGGGAGAGAGCCTGAGGAAGAGAGGGTGGAGCAGAAAACCCAAAAGAGGGAGAGGTTTAGAGATGGAAAGGGTGAGGAAGGAGGAGGGCAAAGGAGATAAGAACACATGAAAATACACAAGAAATCATCTGCTGAAATCAAGATACATGCACAGGTAACATAAAATCAAGCAGCAAAAAACCTGCTGTCTTCGTCCTCACGAATCAAGAGAAAAGGAAGCATGGCGAGCAATCAAGAGGCACGTGCTTGAAAAAAGCCTTCGCATCGCAGTAGCGCACAAACCAAAACCACGGATTCTACATTGACAACAACACAGAAGCAGCAAAAACTGACCAAATGCATGTGATCAGTGCCCGCGAAGTGAAGAAAATGGGTGTCCCGAAAAATGTATTCGCAAATAGCGCAGCAATGTCGAAGTAGGAGTAAAGCAAAGCCACTTGTTGCATGATATTGAGGAGCTCAGATCTTGCAGAGAGAAGCGAGTGCAGGCAGAGGGTTAAAATCCTGGGACTGGGAGTAGTAAAAAATCCCTCCCTCTTTTGGCACAGACTAGCTAAAGGGGAGGGCCCGCCTGTAGAAATAGCAGCAGAGTGTTTTTCCCCTCTTTTTTTTTTCAGAGCTGCAGCGTCCCAGTCTACCCTCTTGCATGTGGCTGGGACCCAGGGAGAGAGGAGGAGAGTGATAGATAGAAAAAGAAGCAAGAGCCGAGAGGGGAGGGGGCGAGAGAGGGAGGGGAGAAGAGCTGTGAGTGGAGGAGAAAGGGCTCAGCTGATGATGAAACAGGGACGTGTGGGAGTGTGTGCACACTACGCATTTGCATCACTGGCCCGACACGACGTGCGCGTGCATGAGGCGGGGTAGGTGGGTAGGGGGGGGGGCACTTCTCCTTAGGAGGAGAGTCACAGCAAACGCACACTCACAAATGATTAAAAGGATTCTTGGACAACTTGCAACGGCTAACTTTGAGATTCATTGAAAAGATTAACGATTTATCTTTTCATTTCAGAGCTGTTGCTGCTTTGAGTTGTATATCAGACATTTGTCTTTAACATCTACTTCATTACAAAACGTCCAGGGGGCAACAGAAGCAATGGCGTTCCCCTAATAAAGGCCAAAAAAAGGTCTGGCATTATCACTGATGAATATCGTCTTGATTATTTTTCTCGACCACAGACATGTGTTATAAAAGCTAAGCATAATGAGTTGAACAGCTACACTGACTGTTTTGGCACGCAATTACAGTCACCTAGGTGCGCCTGCAATGCCATGATTGCAACAGTGAACCATGCTGTAAAATCCTGGAATATTTACTGCAGTGTGCCCGCCATGTGCCATTACTAGGCCACCCTCGCCTTGCTGCTATCTGCAGCAGCAGCAGCGGTCCTGCGTGCGAATAAGGAAAGGAGAAATGTCGGGCAGTAACCGAACGATAAAATGGACTCTGCTGATGACTCGTGTCCTGCTCCCTCCTTCCCCTCCCCTCCGCCTCCCCTTCAGTGTCCAGCCTATTCTGTCTCCCACCCTTTCTTGTCCTTTCAGTAGCACTGTTATAGCCTACAGTAATAAACAGCCCTGCTCTGAACAGCTAGTGTTAATTTAAGCCTGCAAGGAGGATCCTTTTTATATTTTTTTGTGCCAGATACCACCCCTGCTGTCTTTCTCTTTCTCCCTGTCTCATGCACACCTACCAACCTCTGCATCAGCCTGCTGAAGGTTATTCACAATCGTCCGGTTTCCACGCGACTTCCCTCCCCGAAAACTCTGTGGCCAAAATGCTGTAATGCCCCTTAGCTGTTTGCAACAGAATCCCTCATGGCAGAAAAACAACTTCCTCTCTTTTGGACTTCATTCCCCTCCCCTCCGGTCTTCTCTTCCCCAAAAGAAACCTAGAACTCAGCACAGGCAAATTTTCCCTCTTTCTCCCCAAAGTAGCAGCCACACAAAAGAGAGAGGAAAAAGGGAAAACTGTCCAAAAAACGACAGATCTCACATCATGGAGCACAGCTAGCTGGTCTTGATTTCAATCTGTCTTTATAGCTCACGCAGAGTGTAAAGGGGAATTGCCCACATTAAAACAAATAAAGGTGGGGAAACCTTTTTACACTCCACCGTTTTCATATGTGTGTGTTTTTTACTACGGAGAAGAAGACGAAGACCAGAGCAAGTATGAGCGATAAAACAGCAAACTAATATGGCCGCTTGGTTAGTTGCAGTCTCTCCTTCCTCCTCACTCTCAGTCCTGGAGGCTGACAGAAAAGGCGTTACGCTGCTGTGTTTCCTTAGGAGAGAGAAAGAGAGAGAGAGAGAGACAGAGACAGAGAGCGAGTGCACTTGCCTAACTCTCCTCAGCCTCAAATGAAACTCAGGTTCCCTGTGTCTTGCTGCACCATTCACATATCAAAAACACACAATGTACGAACGCAAAACCTTGAGAAAAAATGAGCAAAAAATGAGTGAGACAAAAATCACATCAAATTACTACAGGGGTTTAACACAGGTAACCCATGATTTCACTGCACTTTGTCAAGCTATATAAATGACTCATGTCCCTTGATGAGAAAAACAGATCGAGCACCAAACATTCATTAGATTGACCCTGTGACGTCACATCTCGCCACATCTTTGAACCAATTGCACTGGCTGCAGGCATAAAACGCCACCACAACTGCATGCTGAATATTAATTAAACAATAGTGTAAACAAATGCATGTTTCGTCTGCAATTTCAAGAGACCCTTAGTCCTCCTTATCAATCTAAGACACCGTTTCTTCTAGTCAGTTGTTTACCATCTAACATGTGGCAGGAATTCAAAAAACTTGGCAGAGCCTGTTGCACCGTACGTCGCAGAGAGTTCACTTGAGGATACGACTCTGGTTTTGGCTCAGCTGCCAACTTCTGACACTGTAGCCCTCTGCGCGGCCTCGCCCCTGCAGGAGCGGCCTGCGTAATGCTGCCATTGATGAAACTCCAATATTAACAACCTCATTTATGGCACCTCCAAGAGTCCACAACCACAATTTTTTCATCAACCCCCATCACCCCCAGGTTAAATCCAAGCAGTGCTCTACCTTTATATTCATTGTAAGTGTGTAAAAGCATATTGCCTTGCTGATATCTGATATGCATGTAAGTCATATTTTAAAGTTCAGCATATTTGGAACACAGCAGGTAAAGAAAGAGAAGCTGCAGTAAAGTGATTAGGGTTTAACGACAATCTTTAAAAGATGGGGGGGAGGGGGGAATTAAATACAAAACAATATCAAATAAACCGACCGCAGTAAATGTGTCAGTGATTCACAACTCATGTTGCACAGTAGCAACACGGCACAGAATGTCTCAGAATCAAAATGAGTTAGGATTATGAGCTGAAACAATGGAGTTGTTGATTCAGTGCTCTTATCAGACCCCAGGCGTCTTCACATCCTTATTAATCATCCCATGGATCCAGTGCAACAAACAGGACCAATCAACATATACAGATCACATTAATAGTACACACACAGACACACAGACACACACACACACAGACACACACACACACACAGACACACACACGTACGCTCAGTGCTGTACTGCCCTGGGACAAACAGTACTTGAGAAAAGTATGAGCCAAGATATTGTTAATACTCCGTGGTAAAAAAAAACAAAAAACATACAGTATAAATACAGAAAAAACATAACATGAATTGTAATTAAATAACAAATTATTTGTTTTTATATGAAGTTGAACAGATAAGCTAATAAGCAGCTCTCTCTTAAAGGAAATGTATCATTAGCAAAGCAAAAGAAAAACCATTGTGATCCATTTCTGCACCAAAAATGCTATTTCTTCAATGTATTCATTGTAGCTTTAAGTCAGCAGCTAATAAAATGCAGTTAAATAAGTAGAACCACCTGGTAATGCCAGTAAAGAGAGATGTGACCCTCTCTGCGGTAGATACTTCTGTGAATACATGACTTATTGCATTTAAAACGCCAAAGTTCGGGTCTTTTTTTTTACAAGCTTAAGAGGTTGTCCTGAATGGTAATAACTCAGACGTATAACCCTAACTGTATTTACACCTTATAAGTTACAGTCATCTATACGTTCACACTCCGGCGAACACACACACACACACACACACACGCACACACACACACTTCCTCTACTCTTCGGTGACCAGTGTGGCACGCCCGCTCCCTCTACAAGGTGGTCTAGTGAGGGGCCCCTCGGCAGCACGCGCCTTGACAACTTCTCTATTACAGCCGTGACCCCTAAGGTCAGTCTCTGAAGGGTTCTGAACAAAGGCCACGACCCCGGGGTCAGAAGTGTAATGCCGGGGGCAGGCCGGGGCCCCACGGCAAAGGGAGCGTGCTGTTTGCTTTGAAAGGTAAGGATCACTAACACAGAGGCCTAATAAGGATTAAGGGGCCATCCCCTTTGGGATGTCACTCTGGGGCCTCATACATCAGTCTCTATTAACCTCCATGACCCCCGGTGGCCATTATGGGGCAGCGGGTCACAGTCACTCACGCTGAAGAGCTGTGAAACCCAACGACGTATTCAACCTTTAACATGGGTGTTGCTGATTACATGGACAAATTGTTCTAAGAGTTAACGCCTTGTCACATAGGACACAGTTCTCCTTTTGAGGAGTTTTGCTTTTCCAGGCAGCTTTCATCTTGTTGCAGTAGTTGGTAGATTTCAGTTTGTAATAAGGCAACTTTAAGGTAAAAAGCCATTAGGTTATCTGTCTCAGTAATTAAACAAAAGCCTGACAGTCTTTAAAATAAATAAATCTCAACTGAAAATCATGTGAAAGCAATAGAATTTATTTTATGCACTCTGATAAAGAACCAGAGAGAGTTTGGTAAAACTTTGACAGAATCAGGTGAGCAATAACCGAGAGGATAAAATCACAAAATGGAGGACAGGAGGAGACAACATGGCGGCCCGAGTGATGCAGTCACTCACACACTGCTTATAACTTGCCAAATCGCTACAAAAAGAATGTATGTTATACAACATATCTCTATACTGTAGACAAAAAAAGTTATTTTTTAACAAATGCCAAAACAGAAAGCTACGCTGACTTGAATGTAGAAGATACAGATATGAACTCCTTTAGTCACTTTGGGACCAAATAGATACAAAGGTTAACCCTCTGCAGTCTGTCTAGGACAAGGTCTGTCTTTTTATTTTAATTCAATAATTAGTTCACATTATATTTCAGGATTTCTTCTTTTTGCTCAAAAGATGTTGTTAGGGACAAATAAAGTATTTAAATTATTTCAAAGTTCAGAATAAGTATGAAATATAATTATTTCATGCCAGAATGAGAGAGAAAAAAAGAGTCTTAACTATTATAGCATTTCTTTCTCTCACATAATTGAAATAAAGTGAATACAAGCCAATACATTTATTTGAAAACCAAATATATACATCATATATATGCATAAATACTAATCTTGATATAACTGTATCACTAAAATAGAGTCCAAATAAAGGCCACATTGTGAATAATTGGTCATGTAATGAGAGCTCGTTCAACCAGCATTAAGTGCAGGAAAAAAGGAGGCAAATGTTTCAGTCAGGGATCAAAATGGGTTTTTTTTAAGCTCCGGATACATTTTTAAAAACGCTGAATGCATTTATGAATTCATTTAAAAATTGGCTTGACAGAATATAGGACTTTGTTTAAAAGAAAAAGTAAAAAAAAAATTACATTATGTGATATAATAAGAGATTATGTTCGATTTTAAAAAGGGACCCCTGCAAAAGGACATACTTTTATTCTGAAAAGATTCTGTATATTTCAATAACAAAATGATGATAATTTAGGTTTTCCTGCATTCTGCCGGAAAGACTTTCGTGATAAATTTAACTTTGAAATCTTTTCATAAACTTAACTCTGGGAAGTAATATGGCAAAACTGAAAATGTAATGTACTTATTTTCAAGCAAAGCTTCATCATGACTAAATGATTTAAATTCTAATTATTGTATAACATTTATGAAATGACAATTTTATAAAACTACTCAAGCTGCAGTTTCATTTGGAAACACTTAAAAATTAATGAGAATTTTCTCTCTGTTTGTTCAATTAAACATGTGATTGAAAAGGCTTTTCACCAGGATGTCAAATTCTTCTGAAACTTTAAATGTCTTAAGAAAGGTGGGATAATAAAAAGACATTATTGTTTTCAAATAAGTGGCTATCTGTGTACAAAGTCATTTGAGTTTCAGACTTTTCAGACATTTTGGACGTGCAATTCAAAGATCATAATTTTCAAATGCAGCTATCATGACTGCAAGTTGCATCTATCTTATACATTTTTTATTATTTCACATTTGAAACTGAGTATTAAATACATTATACATTTTCATCACTCTATAAATATGATTTTTAAAACTTGTATATTACAAATGCACAAGAGGGTAAAGTGGTGAAAGCCTACAAGGTCAAAAAAAAACCTTCTCAAGTGTTTTTCGAACACCAGTTCACATTTATCAAGGGCACTAACTCAGCACTTTGATTCACATGTATTCCTTTGATAATCATTAAGCCACTCACCTCTAAAAACCGAGCTTCTCTGCGTGGAGGGAGCCCTTTCGGCAGCAGAGCAGAGCAGAGCAGAGCAAAAGTTGGAAAAGAGGAGAGACGAAATCAACCTGCGCTCGTGAGAGACAAGTGTCCTACACAGCTTTTAAAACAGCCTAACCAACAACAAATCCCAAACAAGCAGCATTTTGAGAGCTTCACCTCCTTTATTGCAGCTCTTCTCGCATTAAAGTAAAGGCAGTGCTTATGGAGAATCATTGTCCTACTTTTAGTTAACCATGACACTCCCCTCTCTAGGTCACTTTGCAACTGTCAGTTTCTTTTAGTATTTATTTATTTTTTTTTAAGTTTGGTTTTTAATTTAACAGAATACACTGCCCATTTGAGGACATTCGAAAACGAAAATGTAACAATGAAACGCCATTCTGATCCTTGGCAAACAGGGCTTTCCCCCTTGTGATTTGAAATAAATGTGTGGAGCAAAAATTTAATTTACAACAAACCTAACGCTGCAATTCTTGCTACCTTGGTCTTATTCAAGCTCGCATTAAATAGATTTTCATTATGAGGCATCGAAATATTCTTCAATGACACAGGAAAAATGCTCTGAATGCAAAGTCAAGTGCTCTCAAGGCTGCAACATTTCAGCTCAAACATTTGTGTCATTTTTGATCACACTGTTACTCTGGAGTAACTCGTTATTACAGTAATAATGCAAAAAAACTAAGGCAAATTATAAACTGCAGACATGCTAACAAGATAAATTAAAAATATATTATAGACACATTTTTGGATATTTGAAACTTACCCCTCCTCTCCCCTCCTCCCAATACAAACACAAACATATACACACACACACACACACACACACACACACACACACACACACACACACACACACACACACACACACACACACACACACACACACACACACACACGCACACATCTCTCCTGATTCCCAGCTAATTGCTACTCACATTTCGGGGTCCATCCCGCATTAATAAATAATTATATTTGCAGCTCTAATCAAACATCAGCTTACATGCAGTTCTCTGGCATTCTCAGAGAGCGGTGCCACCTCTTAAAGGGTTCGGACCTGCTGTTGGTTTTAGTTTAATGCCACGTCACAGAGCCACTGCAGCGTAGATGGGCCTGCGTGACCTAGCTCGGCCCAGATAGAAGCTCTTCACACCCTAGCCCCCATCGCTAGACCGTACATGCACATTTCATACGAGGAAGGTGGTGCCATGTGAACCCATGTTTTATTTTACCTGCAACGTATCTGTCCTTCCTGTTATTTCCCTCTGTTCTTTTCTTATTTCCAAAAAATCTGCCATTTATCTGACTGCCAATTCAGCTGACTAAGGGTTCAGGAACACTACAAATAGAGTGTTTGTTTGATTTCATATCGAGCATGAGTGCGCGCACACACACACACACACACACACACACACACACACACACACACACACACAGAAAAACATTCCCAGACAGAGAAAGTGTGTGTGTGTGTGTGTGTGTGTGTGTGTGTGTGCGTGTGTGTACTGTATGTACTATATGTGTGTGTGTGTGTGAGTGCGACTCAATGATCTACTCGAGGACATCCACGTAGCACACTAAAATAGAAAAATGAAGATTGGTAATAGGTCGGAGCGTCTCCTAACTGACACAGCTGCCGAGTCTTGATGCTAGTGATTTATCTTTAATTGGATTTTACAGAGGGATCTCCCAGTGGGTTTCGGCGGTCTCATTTCTGAACTGTCCCTACAACCTTATGCAGAACGTACAGACAAATAAGCAAAGTGGGCCTGGCAGTAAACAGAATTATTGTTTTGCAAATCTATACAGCCGCACAGAAAATATTTATCTGCATATTTTTACATATATTTAATGTGAAAACACTGAACACTCGCCCCCCCATTCATGGCTGACCTCAATATTAACTCCAAATCATTGTTAAAAATGAAGCCCTGATCCAGTTCTTCAAACAATTTATTGCATTCATTTTGCTTAAAGTATGAGTCTATAAATATTACACTAGATTAATTAAATATATTTTCTAAGGGAAGTTTCTACTAAATGAAATGTCCAGAGAAATACCAAACAAGTAAATCACTAGCTCTTA
Source organism: Perca fluviatilis (assembly GCF_010015445.1). Taxonomy (NCBI): domain Eukaryota; kingdom Metazoa; phylum Chordata; class Actinopteri; order Perciformes; family Percidae; genus Perca; species Perca fluviatilis. The sequence goes on from NC_053134.1 coordinate 17,155,461, forward strand.
CTTAAAAAAAAAAAAAAAGTGTTGTTTTTTCCCCCTCAAAGTATTAAACCACGATGGTGTCTACTGCAGTGTGCAGTCTAGTGAGAGGGAAAAAGAGACGCTGGCTCTCAGGGGTTAAGATGCTAGCAGTCATGTGCCTGTCGGCTGCAACAAAAGCCTGCCTATGTAGGGTGCATACAGATGGAGCGAGGTCCTTTGTGTGCAGCGTTTCACACGTCGCAGCCTAGGAACTGCCAGGTCTGGCTCTCTGGGCCTGGCTACAGGCCTAACTAGCAGCTTGTAACACCTGACGCTGGGCTCTCACTTTGCTTTTTTTTTGCTTGGGACGCAAGTGCAGCAAGTTTTGATAAGATAATGGAATAGAAGTCCAAATAGAGGGTCACACAGCTCAACACAAACAATCACTACAAAATACAGCAGAGCACGGCGCTGTAGCCAGGCGAGCTCAAATCAGCATGACAGGAGCAATTGTAAGCATGTCTCCCACTCAGGTCTGTCAGAAAATATTAGATTTTTCCCTCCTCTGCTGTCTGTCAAATATCCCTTTAAAAATGCTCTTCAATATAAATACAACCAGTCCAAGTTTTAATCATGTGTACAGTTGTGCATGATGTGTACATAGTTTTGTATCCTACTATATACACCGTGTCTGTGTGTGTCTGCATATTCTGCTATATTTATGCTATGTGCGCCAAGTCTCTAAGGCAAGTCCCTTATAGTGTACATATTGGCGTACACAGTGATTAAACTAGCTAATGCCTGGAACAAGCTTTAAAATGGTAGTACAGACCGTCAAAAGCAAGAAACCCATGGGTTTGAAAATGTTTTTTTTCTATAGAAATGATTCGTCTGCCCTCAAAAAAAAAAACTTTCTGTATACATATATTAGGTGTGCAGGGCATTCATAAAGTAAGCACTTCCTATCTGTGTACAAGCCAAAACTACAAATTGTCATTGAAAACTAATCTTTCTTTTTTCTTGAGCTTTACATGGTCTATTTAATATTTTCAATAATGCAAGTTTATTTCATTGAGAAGGATTACACAAATGTGAATTATGCTGTTGATGCAAACAAATCCAGACGTATACAGCACAAATGAGATGTTGCAAAATAAAATCCATACTGCTACGCCTGCATTTAAAGCAACAAAGATTTGACCTTGAATAGGGCATTAAGTTTCATTCTGCACTACATGTATATATTATATACACATAACTCTGCAGTGCAAGGTCACAGTGATAAATTATATATAATTTTGTGTCACGCTGTTTGCTGAAGATTATATTTTGATAAAGCCGCACTGTAAATAGAAAAAGTGATAAAAGGCTGAAGGTGATTGTTTGATATTATTGTACTGTATTCATAAAAGTAGACGTCTGACACTACAGTTTCAGTTTTGTTCTGTAGTATTCTATAGTATATTCACTTGAGATGAGGTGGAAGCTCTTAACCAGAGTAATTGAGTAGGTGGGGGGTTTGCTTCCCTGCCTGAGGACCCTTCAGCAGCACACCTGGCTGCTATGCGAATACAGCCTTTGACATTTTAAACGGAGGACAATCTCACTGAGCATTAGGGCACCCTGCTGCCCTGACTGCACTTAAAACCCACATAATATGGATAGAAATGCTGTGGACCAGTATTATTCTATTATTTCAAGTACATAGCCCGCTGCTTGCAGTAAGTTAACATAACATGTTTAAAAACCTTACTTAAGTATTTCGTCGATACAAAATTACTTGATCACTGTGCTGTTAGTTTTAGATTGTGAAAGCCCAAACCCAGCCACATGAGTGACAGAAACAACACTCCGAAGAAACCCTCAGGTTAGTGTGAGAACCATAAAAAGTCAATTCTGCTATCCATCCAAAAATCACAATACATTTTTAATGAGATGTTTTTCTGTTCTCTTTGGATATATATAGGCTTGCTGGCACAAAAACAACAGTTTTACAATGTTAGGACGAAAAGTGGGTATAATGGTTTACCTAAAAGCACTTTTGCACAAATTAGCAAGCTAGTAATTAGACATATGAAATTGTTGGAATGTGCTTAGAAGCTCATATAGAGCTAATAACATATATTAGAAACATAATTGAAAGATTTTCTGTCCTAGCAGTCACTGCACTGGATAATTGCAGGTTAGGGTTAGCTGTTACTTTAAAAGATATGTGCACTGCTAGCCCTAAGTTAGTTTGACATATTTAAGCTAACAGCTTCCTTTAATTTTCAATAGTAAAGCTAACAATGCTACAAAGTTTTTTGTTTGTATCTAAATACAAAACAGAAGACTTTTTACTCCCCAATGTGTCCATCTCCTAATGAAGAGAATTAACAAACTAAAAGCTCTTCAAATACACATTTATAAATGTCACAATGGTCATTTATCATGCCATCACACTTGTTTTGAAACCGGTGAGTTGCAATTAGCTCCCACATATCGTCACGTATTGTTCTTCCCCATGTTACACATTTTATTAAGAGTGTAAATACTCCAGGATTGGGAAATTAAACTCTGCAGGCCAGACACAAATGTGTAGGTATGTAATGTATGTGTAAAAGTCTCTCTTTCTTTTAAACACACACACACACACACACACACACACACACACACACACACACACACACACACACACACACACACACACACACACACACACACACACACACACACACACACACACACACACACACACACACCAAACCCTCTTTGTCAAACAAACTACTGCTTTAAATGTATGTCAATTAAACCTTTGTCAGCACAGTCTGAAGAGTATTTACATATACATGCACACATGTATAGAAACCACATGCTTGAGTTACATACTACCAGGACAAGCTGGCCAGGCACCTGACAACCAAAGCGATGGAGGAGACGTGACGGAGGGAGGGAAAAAAAAGGTACCCTGGCGTGTTAGTTTTCTGCCAGGGAGTCCCTATTGACCTGTTAAACCTTTGTGACTGGAACAAATGCAAATGGCGCTGACTTGTTCACAAAAAATACTAAAGGCCTATTCAAATGAGGCCCCGGGCCACAATGCAGCAGTGGCCGAGCCCTCTGTGTAGGCAGGGCAGCCCCCAGTCACAGAGAGAAGAGAGAGACAGACAGACAGACAGACAGATTCTTTTAGCCATTGCACAGTTCAATTTGGTTGTCTGGTGGAGAGCAACCATCCACTCTCATTACTTCTCCTTCGTGAACACAGACACACACTTAAGATAAAGTTAAACCTCTGTAGTAATTTAGGCCTTCTCGCAAACAATGTTCCACTGCTATGAACTTTATTTCATAATTACCTTGTATGTAATACTTTGCAATTGGGCGTCAGCGGATCTGACTGTTATAAAGCATGACACCAGCCTTGCTTGATAATCACTGCTTTATCCAACTTGGCTTTCGCAGGGATACTCAGTGCGTCCCTATGGCTAACATCTTATCCTACTTTTTAATTCTGTCCATGGGGTATAGAAAAGGAAATGAAGAAAGGGACCAAGTGGAAAAGAGAGGAGACCGGCGTGGGGGATGAGGGGGAACAAGTGACCCCAATAGATAGATTTTGTGTCAATGTCAAAAAAACTAAAACGTGAGAAAGGTGTTTACATGCCACAGAAATGGAAGAGAGCCAGACAACCCAACTGAGGTTTTCATTAATCAGAGTATGAGCTATTCAAACTGAGATATGAGATTTGTATGCGTCAACCCACAACTGGGTTAACTGGGTTACAAAAACAAAATTCTTCAGCATGTAAACGTAGTCATGATGCTAAAAATGAATGCAGTCAAGGCACTGTGGGAGGCTCTGGGATGAAAATATTTATTAAAATGCCAAACAAACCACCTTTAAATTAAATTTGACATGTATGTACAAGTATGTGCGGGGCAGAGACTCAGTTCTGTGCTCACTTGACTGTAAATGTGACACAAGGATACTGTTTCAGTAAAACACAAATCTTCATCCAATACTAAAATAATAAGCCTTTTTTAACAGTATACAGCACAATAGGCCCTTGGAGGTCAAGGAGGGCTTTCTTGTTCCATCTCCTCTCTCCAAATAAGATATTAGTTGGAGACCGAAGATGGCTCAAACCAGCACATCTGGACAACACCTGATCTGAGGCATGCTGTCTACTGGACCTCCACTAAACTGGTGGTCTATCAAATGAAGGGTTTTATTTCAAAAGCAGGGTGTATTGAGAGGTAAACCAACTGCCCTAACTCACTTTATCTGAATCCAATACACTGTAAATGTGTAGAAACTAAATGCATAGTATTAATTTGATGGACAAAATATTACATTTACATAACATTATATTTCTCTGACTCATTTTACTCTAGTTTCCTTTGTAATTGGCTTAATGACTTATAATAATAATGAATCTTGTCTAGGTTCACCTGATTATATTTTGGAAACTGTATTTAATATTGTCGAAATGCAGTATTGAACTGCCTAAAGCACCAACCTCCATGTGTCACAATGGCATCCAAGTCTGTTTTTTTTCTCCTGCCTTATACAAATTCTCCTGTTGTTTTGAGATCCGAGATAGTCCCACCTACCCTGCAGTAGCCCGTTTCTGCCATTCCCCATCATCTGACCTCCCCTGCCCACCTGCACACCTGTTCCGACATCCCCATCAGCCCAGTAACATATAATGTATACCGGCCCACTTCCATTCATTCCCAGGCAGATTGTTTACTGAGCTTCTGCCTTAGCATTTCAGCCACTTTCTCCACCTGGGTTTTGTCTGTTATAACCCCCTGCCTGGCTTTTGGACTTCTGCTCTCTAGCCTGTTCCCATATTATCCAACACACAGCCAAAACAATATTTTGGTGGTTTTGACTTGTGCCTGTGTGGTACTTTCTATTATACAAGTCTCAGAGCCAGGCTTTACAGTATGATCACGCCCATAAAAACCCACTCAACTCCAATTCTCCGATTCATTGTGGGGGACATGCAGGATATCTGTGCCTGTCATGAGAGTAGGTCTGCAAAATTAATTGAATAATAATCGCAATCAGAATTTTGGCTTCCCACAATTTTGGCTTCCCACAATTAAATTAAATGCATGCTCCGCTCATGGAAAACTCAGTTGCATATGAAATCAAGCACTTCCTAAACTAATGGCATGACTCGGGAAAGACTCAGCCAGTGCCACGCCAGCAGTGGCATTACACACAGCCATTTGCTTTGTTTACCTTCATTAAAACGCCTGAAAACCACACCAGGCTGCTACAGTATACCCATACAGATCTCCACAAACTGTTACAAACTCAGTTATAACTCCACTCAGGTAGAACAATCTTTTGGTTTAATTAAAGGCATTACTTTTTAAGGATTATATTATTCTACAGTATTGAAAAAACAAATATCTGAATCCCAAAATTGAAAACCGAATACCAACCCAACAAACAAATATCCAATTAGTCGAATATTAGGGTCCAGCCCTACTTAGTTTGATGCAAAAGTGTGTACATTAGCAGGAATGTAGCACAACATGGAAGTAAAAGCAGTGCTCCGTTTATTAAATGTGAAGGTGCAATACAAATATTTTGTCCCTTTATTATTAATCGTAATCTAAGGCGGATGGCTGACTACTCCATTTAGTTCACAACTGTTCCTGCATAGAGTTAGTGGTAGACTCCTTCTCTGTACGATGCATAATATAACACACTGTCTGAACTCGGCGCCCGGGAGCTTTCCCCAGATTAGGATGCCTTCACTATCTGCATTCGCCACCCAATCCTCCGAGCAACAACTGCCCCCAATGGCAACCCTGAGCCAATAAAACTGGGTTGGACCCAGCTCTCCTCAGAGGTAGACAGCGACTGGACTGGCTGTTTTGTCTTCTCCTGCCCTGTAAAAGGCAAGCCTAACCAGTCAGTCCCTCCAGAAAAACGCGATTATGCGATCGCATAATTCAATGCATAATCAGCCAAAGTCAGCATATTCACGCGTGGGCCGCATTTTTTCAAATATGCCGCACTTTCGCCGCATAAATTAAAAACGTATGTCGGGCTGGTTGCAGCCACAGTCACTGGTGTGTACCTGTACTGACTGGAAACGTTACCGAGGATTATTTACCGCCGATGGCGCAGATGAACTAACGCTACACTCGTTACTGTAAGTAGGTAGCCTACAATAAAACCTCCATGATTAAAGAGTCAATACTTATCAATAACCCACTTACCTGTTCTACAGGCAGAAACACGTAGAAACCGATATTTCAGTCTGCGCTGTCCACTCTCGTCCACTGCGCTGTGCAAACACAGCTCTACTCTGCAAATAGCGACTTTACAACAAGCTAAAATGAAAGATGTCATTTTGTAGTCTAACTGTTTGTCTTAATTTGCAACCAATCTTGAACTTTGGACAAACTCTTGTAAACGTAGCTGCTGTCTAAACGAGCCATCCTCTCTGCTGGAGCGGTAAACCTATGGATGTATTTTAAGACCAAAACAAATACATGTGGCTAATTAATATGCACGTGAATGACGCGTTCTTTATTCTTGATGATGTGGTATTATTTAGCAACAGAATTGTCTTATTTCAAATTAGGCATACAGGACTAATCTGAGATCATTTTCTAGTTAAGTAGCCTATCTAGTTATCATTATGGATTTTCCATGTTTTTAGGGGTTTGCTTACTAATGTAAAAAATATAGCATTAATTTAGTAAGAAAGTGAAAATATCAAAGAAGATGATGCGTATTAGGTTTAATTTTATTTTCTTTATTTGAAAGTCCGGCCCCTGGAGTGTCTGCTTAAAAAAATTCTGGCCCTTGGAAAAATGTAGTTGATGACCCCTGGTCTAGCTTTGCTGCTAATGGCACAACATCCAGTGGCAGTGGCTAGCTGGGTTAGAACCATTTTCTAAAGCTTCATAGTAGGTGCGGCATATATTTTCCTGCTTTTTTGTACTTTTCCAATCACACCTATATTTCTTTCAGGGCCAGTAAAAATGTAGAAGGGGGCAGCAAAACTCTGATCTACTGGCCCCGGGGGCCAGTGGGGATTTTTTTTTATGTTGAGCCCTGCGACCACCCCGACGATAGTGGTGAACTCTGTGAACAGGGTAGTGGTGAAGATAACGTCATACACCCGTGGCCGTATTTGCAAGAAATGTTTCTGTACATTGATGTCAGCTCTAAAAATCTGCTGTTTGTTCTTTGAACTTAAGAGAATTGTGCCTGAAAAGTCCTAGAAAAGAATGTGATTTTGATTTGATGAGTGAGATTAAGAAGATATGGGAACACTGAATATGCTTTATGCTTTACTATAAGAAAGCCACAATAAAAAATTACTTTTGATACTTAAGTACAGTATATATCAGATACTTTAAGACTTTTACTTAAGTAATATTCTAAAAGGTAACTTTCACTTCTACCAAAGTCTTTTTCTAGTACGATACTTGTACTTTTACTCAAGTATTGCTTTCTAGTACTTTATACAAAACTGTGATAGACGCACCTCAACCTCCTGTCATTCTGGGGGGTTTTCTAGTTTTTTTTGACTAACCAATGCTCCCGCAGTTTTCCAAGCCCTAGAAAATGACCTGCATACTGAACAAGTTTGCATTTGTATATTTGGATGACATCCACTTTTCCAAGACCGCGCAAGAGCATGTGCAACATGTGCAGTATGTCCATCAAAGACTGCTGGAGAACCAGCTGTTCTTTGGGGTTCATTGTCACTGCAGGCGGCAGAAAACTGCTTTTGTGTGGTCCAAGTCTGCTGAGGAGCCTTCATGGAGTTACAGCGTCGTTTCACCACAGCTCCCAACCTCACCTCAACTATCCTACCCAGAAAACTTTTCTACCACCAAAGCTCCAATAATGTAAAGCTATATTTCTCAGTCCCACCAGTTCAAGTCCTAGGACGTTCTGCTGAGCTAGTGGAGATCCTCCCTACCTCCATCACAGAGGTAGTCTCCTGGGGAATCGAACACAAGAACATTCAGCTCCCAGTGGTTGTCTTGCTATTCACCTTTTTGTCCCATCTCACCTATGCTTGCAGGTCCTCTAGTTGGGGCACTCCTCTCACCTGGCCTGTCACCCTGAGGTTGGACGCACACTGGTATACACATTAGTCTTAGGCAGTGTCCTTGTTTAGGGTACTAGTTGCCTGAAGGTAGAAGCTCTTCCTGAGCCTCTCAGTGCTGCCCTGGTGCATCCAGTACCTTCTTTGTGACCTCAATAGGGAGAAAAGGCTGCTACCTGGGTGGTTTTGATCTTTAATGATTATCCAAGGGTATTTTAATGCCTGGTGTAAATATTCTTTAGGCAGAGTATGGCACTGCCTATTGTGTGATCAGCCAAATAAACTACTCTTTGCAGGGCATTGCGGTCCTGTTCGGTGCTGTTTGCGTACCAGGCAGTGATGTTCCCCATCAGGATGCTATCAATGATGTAGTAGACATGGTTCAATATTTGATGGGATAACTGGAATTTCCTCAGGCGTCTGAGCCAAGTCAGACCCTTGGTAATGTGGACACCTAGGTACTTGAAGCTGTCCACTCTCTCCACAGAGAGGGGGGCTTTTCATTGTTGTCTGTGATCAGGCCACCATAGCTGTGTCGTCAACAAACTTGATGTCGGTGCCATAAGAATAACACATCAAATTCATATAGAATAAAATATATTGGAGTCGAAAGTGGCTACATAGTCGTATTGGTACAGTGAGTACAGCCGCTGACTCAAAACACAACCTTGGAGTGCTCCAGTGTTAGGGATGACAGTGAAAGTTACCACCCATTCATTAACCTCTGCTTCAGCTGTTTTAGCTTGTTGGCTGTTGATGGCCTCAAAGCGAGCATAAAATGTGTTTAGCTCACCTGCTATAGATGCATGAGCACTTGACAAGGAGGAGGGGGTGAGTTTGTAATCTGTCATAGTTCTTACACTTTGCTTTTGGGGCTGCAACATTTTTTTCCCTTTTTGCCTCCTTTACTGCTCTTCTCACATTGTAGGCTGCTGCATAGAGCGCCAACCATCACCAAAAATCTGCTTACAGACTAGTGTGTAGGATTTAATGGCATCTAGCAGTGAGGTTGCAGATTGCAACCAACTGAATACCCCTATCGTCACCCGTCACCCATCCCTTTCCAAACGCATAGTAGAACCTACAGTGGCCTTCAGGTAATCTAAAAACGTGAAAGGCCCTCTCCTGAACCAGCATTTGGTAGTCCGTTCTTGGCTACTGTAGAAACATGGCAGTGCAATATGGCCGGACTCACTCAAGATATAGATATGAAGGGCTCATTCTAGGTTAATGAAAACACGATTCTTAATTCCACTAAAGAAAATATAATTCTGAATATTATATTCCATTTCTGCCAATAAATCCCCCTAAATCCTACACACTGGTCCTTTAAAGGGGTGATAGAATGCAAAACCGATTTTACCCTGTCATAGTTGAATGAGGACAGTTTGGTGGGTAAATAGGACATACATAGAAGCTCAAAATCCCATTGACACCCCTTTACTATGAAAATCTCATATTTTGAAACTGCCGCTGAAAACGGGCGAATCCCAACAAAGCTGGAAGTTGACGTCAACCTCCCAAAACCGAACCGTTATGTAGCCGCGCGCCTGGGTGTATTAAGAGAACGGTCACCCGCAACATTTACATAGGCTACACAACTGACCTGAGATCAGGTAGTTTTCTGAATCTAGCTAGGTCACGCAGATCTCTGTTATTCCATTACAAAAATTCACTTCTGAAACTTTTTTATGCGAGAAATCAACCATATAAAGCTCAAATATGGGCCGCTTTACGAAAATGGATGGCTATTTGCAATTTTCTCCGACTGTGTGTCGGAGTTTAGTGCCGGTGTTGGTGCTGCCTGGGTTGCTACATCGCCGCCCTGACCGCAGTGTCAGCGAGCTTGTTACTCCCGCAATCTTTTACCGCAGCCCGCAGGTTCCAGTTAATCTTATAATGGGTATGTGTGTTGAGTTATTTAAACAAACAATCGGGAAATAAACGCCTCTTGTCCGTGAGTCTCATTGATAGAGCGCGGCGGTGAGATGGAGTCCATCAATGAGAGCTAGCTAGCCTCCTCCTAACTCTGACATTCACAAAAATACATTCAATTGAAATCCGAAATCGGACAAGTGTTAGCTAAGCTTTGTAAGACCTTGAGGAACCTATAATATTCATGCCGTGACGAAATTCAAACTGTAAATATACTTTAGTTATGCGAAAGTGAGCAAGCTGCGATATTTCCCCATTGTAATGAATGGGACATATAGCAAGCAGCTGCTCCACCTACAAAGACGCCTTGCGTTCATAAAAATGCCTTAAAATCAAATCGGACACAACGGTTAGCTTTATAAGACATTGGGGAATGATGTTGTATAAGTGGTGGACGGAAATTCAAACTGTAAATATAATTTAGTTATGACGAAGTGTAGCTAGCTAGCTGCGGTATTTCCCCATTGTAATGAATGGGACAAATAGCAAGCAGCTGCTCATCCTACAAAGAGCTTATGCGTGTTCATAAAAATGCCTTAAAAAAATCCGACACAACGGTTAGCTTTATAAGACATTGGGGAATGATGTTATATAAGTGGTGGACGAAATTCAAACTGTAAATATAATTTAGTTATGACGAAGTGTAGCTAGCTAGCTCCGGTATTTCCCCATTGTAATGAATGGGACAAATAGCAAGCAGCTGTTCGTCCCTACAAAGACGCCTTTATGCGTTCATAAAAATGCCTTAAAATCAAATCGGACACAACGGTTAGCTTTATAAGACATTGGGGAATGATGTTGTATAAGTGGTGTGGACGAAATTCAAACTGTAAATATAATTTAGTTATGGCGACAGTGTAGCTAGCTAGCTGCGGTATTTCCCCATTGTAATGAATGGGACATATAGCAAGCAGCTGCTCGTCCTACAAAGACGCTACGACCGTAAAATGCCTTAAAATCAAATCGGAACACGACGGTTAGCTTTATAAGACATTGGGGAATGATGTTATATAAGTGGCGTGACGAAATTCAAACCGTAAATATATTAGTTATGCCGGCAGCTGGCCGCGGAGCCCCGTAGTGCAGTATCCACAAAGGGTGACTTTGCGCTGGGTATGGAGCCCAGCAGGCTGCCGCTTTCTCGTCAGACTGTGTGGAGCTCCTAAAGTCCGACACGTCTTACCAAATTTGCAATTAGCCATCAATTTTTGTAAAACTAGTTGATTTCTCGCTTAAAAAAGTCTCAGAAGTGAATTTGGTAATGAAACATTGCAGTGTCTGGAATATGAGATTCTGTCGCTTCTCTAATGTATGTGTATTGGGGATTCGCTCAACCAATCAGCGCGCGTCTCTAATGTCTGCGTATGGCAAGTCGCTCAACCAATCAGCGCACAGCTCATCTAAATATTCATGACTATACCATATTTGGAGAAAGAAAAGCTCTTGTTACAAATAGGGCCAAAACACAGGGATGCATAAGGGCCAGTAAAATATCAACCAGGCCATTTTCAGCCCAACCAATGTTACATACCCCATTAGGAGACCATAAGGAACAGTGTGAAATACCCTATATAATCATTCTATCACCCCTTTAAATATTAGTTAATAAACGTATCATGGTACAGACACACAACATAAAGAGCAGCTTTCATGCTGACAAAACAGAATATTTTCCAATTCTGCTTTTTTTTGAGTAAAAACTTTTCATCTAAAATTCTGGCAACTTATTTTGACATGTAAATATTAAGCTGAGATATGTTAGTAGTACGTACATTTATTTACTTTTCATTTTAAGTGGTAGGCTTTTCAAGAAAAGTAAGCTGATCCCACATCCTGCAGTGGGTCAGTTGGCCATGCTGTATGTAGAGGGACACCTGCAGAGGTCACACATGAGCTAAAACTCTGCATGGAGAAGGGCAGAGGAAGTGGAGAGGGAAGAGAAACACCAGAGAGAGACAGAGAGATGACAGACCAGACTTTTACTAACACCATTTACAGATAGTTTGTATGGACTGTTAAAGCTTGTTTTGTGGGCCTGAGCAGTTTGCTATATAGAACAATACAATGAGTGCAGCAGGTTTAAGTAAAAGTAGATTTCTTCATTTTCTACTTATATATCCCAATACCTTTGTCTTTTCTGCTTTATTTGCTAGTAACTATTAGGTAGAGACACACAAACACTGAAAATACACTGAGTTCTTCTGTACTACTACTGAAGCCATTTTATTTTACAGTACATTTTCTGTACTTTTCACTCCTCTACCTTTATCAGTCTGCCAAAGCTGCTAGTTACTTTAACACTTGAGGGTTTACATGCAAAACATATTGCTTATACTGTATATTGCAGGTGGGTACATTGCTAAACTTGTATCTACCCAACACTACAAGTCATTAGATGTAGTGCCACCTGTATCAGCTACAATAAAAAAAAACTGCTTCAATCAATAATTTACATCTCCTTTATTTAACTGAAGGGGACTGTTATTCAGAATAGGTAATAGGAATATTTTGCTGCTAATTCATTCTGCAATTCAGAAGAGGAAATAGTAGAAACTGATGTAAGAGACACGCAAAAGCTCTTCATTTCATGTAATGGTGGGGCCTTAAAAAGACAGCATCCTAAGGTTATTGAATATTTTATTTAGTACAAGCATTACATACTGTGGCTTCAACGAAGCCTTACATACAGAATACAGTATGCATGTGACACTGTCATATGTGTGAAGGAGGGTTTTCTCACTTAGGAAAGACACACAGATTGAGAGGAACAAGTTTCGAGCAGCTTAAGTGAATTCTGATTTCACCCAGGCCATGGACATGTATACCAGTCTTTTTGTCAAGAATGCTCTTCATCCAACCTTATCCGACTGGTTACCCTTGTGCACTCGTTATGGTTTTGTTAAGCCCAGCCGTTACTGCCCTTTGGGATGGAGTCAGAGATACACTTTCCAAATTCTTAAGCATGAATGTAGTCCTATATCCAGCCACATGTTTATTTTGGTATTAAGCCCCAAGGCATCAATTTTAAATCAGCAAAAAAAAAATATCACACTAGCATGCCTTGCATCAAAACGCTTAATCCTTATGAACTGGAAAGTCAGGAAGGCAAAGTGTTTTGACTTGTATAATAGGCTGGAGTAGTTCCGGAACCTTATAAGTATAGAAAAAGCAACCTTGTTATTGATGTATCCTGATAGGGTTGGGAATGGCTTATGGGCCACAAAATGATAGTTCCTGGACTCACAACCCACATTCTTCCCTTCGTAATATAAAAATGTCCTCACTGGACCTAATACTCTAGTCCTGGTCCCATCATATCCTTTTCCGGTTAAGAATATTTTATAAAACAATAAAGTGTATTAATAGCAATGTACATGTTGATGTAAAACCACCTCCATGCATGTGTTTCCGTGGTCACGTTTGGTGTCAAATTAAATTATTTATTCACTGTAATACCCCCTCCCACCCCCCATATTTCATTTGTTTGTCCTGTCTATAATTTGTTGGCTATGTCCTTGTAGTGTCAGTTTGCCTTTTCTGTTCATTTGTATGTTGTGAAAAATAAATATGAAAAACAAATACTCCTTATTCCATGCACATAATTTGTCACACAATAAGTTGTCACAAGTCATAAATCTTTCCATTAACTTTTCTTCCAGCATTTTAAAGCTTGGGGATGACTAAATATGTCCCTATTGAATAACATTTTAGTTATTCACTGGACTATTCACTCCAAACCACATTTTCAAATAGCATAACCTACATTCTATGACAACATACGTAAATCAGATTTACGAGGAGTCAAAGATGTCACCTTTTAGAACCAGCTTCATGGAAGAATTCAAAATCCAAAAATGATCACACAACTATTTTTTTTCTCCTTACATAAAATCCACTATTGTCATATCCCCCTAACTCTCCTACATAATGATGACGTTCCAAAACTAAAGCCAGGCATCGTTCTCCTTCACTGGGAAAATCTAAGTGCTGATGGTGTTGCTGGACAAACTGCGGCTCATCACTCAAATCTCATTCTGCTCATTATGGTCTGTTAAAAATATACTTGATTGTATTGAAACATTAGGAGAAGATTGTCTTTTTGAGCGCTTCTTATTTTATGTCTTGTCACTCACAGTTTCACAAGAGCTGGGGAAGAATGCCCACTGTGCATTCGATTTTTTTAGTGCATTCTGCTTTGAAACTCGACAGATATTATTAAGAAATGCTTATTTCCTAGATCGAGTTTCAATTTAAATTTAATTCTTTAAACATAATATAACCAGGTTAGTCCCTTTGCCAAATGTTTATGGGTTAAAGTATTGCACTATACATAAAATATGATTAGTATCAACCCAATATTTTTGTATTTGACTATGATTTTGTATACAAGCCGAGGGGACATTTGTGTGTGTTAGCCTTGTGCTCACCTGCATTGCAGTATTTGAGGTCTTGTGGATCCACGTCTACTTGTGTCCTCAGTTGCCCTGTACAGAAAACACAAGACACAGAAAAAGACTCAAATGACAAATTAAAAGTGTGGAGCGTCATGCTCCCTTGTTTCGACCTGCACTGTGAAAAATGATCGCGATCAGTGATTGATTAGGATGTGTGGCGCTCCGTTTTGTTGCGCGTTGTTCTCACACAGTGTGCCAGTAGAAGCTGAGCACAGGACATTCTGGAACATTTCTGCTGTTACATGTCAGCGCTGTTGGGCAGAGCTCCAGCTCAGATTTATTCATTCTTTTCAACCATAAGTTTGGTTTGTAATTACATAAAAAATAATTAGCATTCATTAATCATTAATAATACTTATGTTTTTTTATACGTACAAAAATATCAAAGATACTTTATTTTCATTAAGTACAATGATGAGGTGAATCGAGGTAAAAGCTCATACTATTCTATGCTTTCCTTCATTAAACAAGCACAATAAAGGAGATGCATGTGAAAATAAACATCAAAGTTGGAACAACTGAGATGCAGGTTGTGCATACAGGAGCAGCCATTCAACACTAACATGTGTCTATTCAGACTGTACGATAACAAACCCTTTACTGATTCATTGTCTGCCCTTTAGGAATTTCAAAGCAAAAAGTCAGTTGCAGCCTCGGACCTGAGGCTCCTGGAGGTCTGCGTCAGGATCAAGGAGATCTGGTCAAGGTGGAGGCTTAAGTGGATATGTTCTCAGAGCAAATCAGCCCTTCTGCTATATTGATACAAACGTCTATATACACACACACCAAGTAAAGGGAAGAAAAAGGGCACTGTATTATTCCATGAACAGTTCAGTTCATTGAAAAACTAGAGTGGATCTCCTTTGTTCTTATTTCTGTCATGCAGCAGCAGCAGTGTGTCCTACAACATTCAAGTTCAATCTTGCAGACACACAAGTCAAACAGTTAAAGAGGCTGAGAAGGTGTTTCAGTTAGAATATCATAGAACTTATTTCATTCCTAAAAATCCCCTTTTACTGCAATTTGTACACAAAACCTTGAAAATTAGATGATCTACAATTTAGGTCATGCCGTTTCAACATTTCTAGCATTTGCCTTGGCCTGCATTTGATTCTTGGAACGAGTGTCATCCAACGTGAAATGTGTCTGAGAACAAATTCAAACTCAGCAACCTTAACCAAATAAATCCATTTGACGTTTACATCCAAAACATGATCGCAGTTTGGGATATCAGTTGCATTGTGGCTGCCACAGGAAATCTACTTAAATATTTGAGCCATTTATCGCTCACCCAGAAGGATTATCAGTTATTTTTAGCTTGTGTTCTTTCCTTATTATCACAGCTTTAAAGAATACAAGGGATTCAGAATCCTTAACTGTGCCTCAACACTGGCCTTGATAAAGCCAGTGGTACAGTTTGTGTAGGTGTTTTATATTTTTGTTTTGTCACCTCCTAAGTACATAACGAGGGAAGCCTCTTTTGCTGTGGGTACGTTAAAACTAAACCTGAAGAACCTGCACTGTTCCCCACAGAGCCCTGCTTCATTTGCTTTTCGTCTCTCCTTTCCTATCCCCCCTCCCCATCTTCTCACATGAACTCTACATAAACCCGCCGATTCCCCCAGAACGCTGCTGTCTATCCGACATCAGTACAACTAGACATAAAACACAAAAGTGAGAAAAAATACAAACTGAAATAGACAATATGGTATAGAGAATGAAGAGAGGGAGAGGGAGGGAATGAGAGAGACAGAGAGAGAGAGAAGGAGGCCAGATTGCAGAGGGTTGAATCAATGCAGCGGCCTGGTCCCTTTTTTTCATCTCCCCTCTCTTTTTTCATTTTTTTTTCTCTCTCTCTCTCTCTCTCTCTCGCTCTCAAATGATTCACAGTGGAAAGAAAAGGCCTTTTCCTTGTCCTCAGTTGAACTCCACATCAGCTTCCTGTTAGAAAAGCAAGGAGGAAACACCCAGAGCAACACGCGCGTGCGCACATACACACTCAAATACACACAGTGGAAGGCCTTCACTAGTGGATTCTTCGCAGCAAAAGAAATTAGGTCAAACACTTAAATGCACTGAGATGCACAGAGATTTTAAACGTAAAAGTGTTTGGTGGGGACAGCAAAGGCATACTGGGGCAACAAACATGAATGCAAACAAACAAACGCTAGTTGCACTTGAAAATTCATACAAGCTACACGTTATACTGTCATCTCATGGCTTGCAACATTATTAATACCAAAAAAAGAAGATGAAATAATCGGTCAGACACCCACTGCTCCTACTGTTAATACACCATCCATCTGTGCAGTTTAGAACATGACAAGGTGGCTCGGACACACAATAAAATAAATGATGTGTATTTAAAAAAAAAGAAAAAAAAGGCTCAGAAAACCACCTTTAAAGTCCCTTCACAGGCAGAAACTAACGCACTACATGCATGCATTCTCAAAACGCAAGATGACCTGATGGGTAAAGTGACAGGAGTCTCTGTGAGCCTCTACAAAACAGCTCAGGACAGGATGGGACAGCACAGCACAGCACGCCACATTGCAGCATCAGCCGTGCACACTGAAAATCCCCGCCCCAACTCCACGGCCGCCCACCCTCTGACCTGAAATGCCCTTAAAGAAACAACACACCATATCACCATCACATCCAATCAACTATTCATAGAAAGGCTGGATTGCACTCGGCCTGATCTTGCCGTTTAGGGTTTCAATCAATTGCGTGAGATATGAGAGGGCGAGATGGAGAGTGGGAGGGAGAATGAAGCTGTTCGGAAAGCAAATAAGAGAAAAATTTGGGTGAATCCAAGCCTCCTCTCCTCCTTATATTGGCCACTGCCAGTATGGCCCACAACAGAGCTCTGAGCTACAGGGTAAATCAGATGATAATCACGCCAATTTTCATTCTGTCGCTATGTGCATGCTCCTGTCCCACTGACTCACAGTGGTGAAATGAGCCCCAATCCATTGTCTGAGGGCAACCTGTGTTTCTGCTCCATTTTCTCGAAGGCACAATGACATGTTCCTGTTTATAGCGGTGACTGGGCTTTATAAACATACAAAATCAGTTATTAATACGTCTCATTAAAAGACTGTGTTTGCGACCAACGGCCGCGGCCAAAAGGTCATTCGGACCCTGTTCATATTTTGGCTTCTGACAGCTCTGTTCCTCTTTCTAATGAAAGATACATGGAGGGGGAGAGAATGTGGTAGTAGCACAACACCATATTTCTGTCAGCCAACACAGAACTTTTCTCAGGAAACACCGCTGCGTTGCTATTTCGACTGACCCTCCGGTATGAGTAGAATCTTACCCGGCAGGTCAGGCCAGTCTGCAGACGAACTTTGAGAGCACACACTCACACACACACACACACACACACACACACACACACACACACACACACACACACACACACACACACACACACAGATCAAGCAAAATACATATGTGCCAATGCCAGAGATGATCCGAAAGGAGGAACAACCCCTTAAGAAAAACTAATGAAGTGTGGTGTGTGTGCCACATTTAAACTTTTGACTTGTGCTGAGCTGAAGGTGCTGTAGGTAAAAGTTATCCTTGGCATGAACGATATCTGTGGCATGATCTGAGACATCTAAGCTAAAAAGAGTCAAAGTCTGAATCTCACAAAAAACATGGGGACATGTTAAAATGGACTGTAAAGCAGGACACGCACAATTTAAATCCTGCATTTTCACCCAATGTAAACAATAATGTGAGACTATTGCAAAGTACACAAATAGTCTTTCTACTATTTTAAATGCACTGTTGCATTTTGCTTTAGTTGCTCAGAGAAAGATGATGGTCCAGATTGATTTTTTTTTTTCATGTGCTATTTTAACAATGAATAATCTATAGAGAAGAAAGAAGAAAAGATTTAGGCCACACATCAAACTTTTATATGAACCTTAAAAACTACTTATTTGTTCTGTTCTCTAATGCAAACATTTACATGTCCTACAGTACCTGATGAATGTGCAGCTCATGTTATGACTGTTCAAGCACACACATATAACGCCAAATACATATTATCTACATCCACGCTTTAATTCCTCTAAGCAATTTAAGTTTCAATCTTTAGAAAACAACATTTTTAGTATTTGAAAGAAGCTCACTGTACACCTGACAAACAAAAAGGGAGCCCACACAGGACTTTTAGCCATTAAAAATACATTCAGCTAATTCTGAGATAGCTCTTCTCAGGTTTCAATTCATTCATTTCATCAAAAACTTCTCTCAGGAAAACCACAGTGAAACATCAGGGGAAACCGCACAGCTCTACCATATGTTCTCATGTCTTACATACACTGATTATCTCAGAGCGAACAGCTCGGGAGACGCCGCTTTTCTAATTAAATGCACATTTTACTGAAATCCTGTAAATTGCTCACAAGGAGAGCGGTGGTGTTTTCCGCTGGATTGACGTGATCTGCCCGGCTGCCTATCTCTGCTTGCATCGGGGACAACAAAGGAAAAGATTATGCCTCTCTGCGAAGGGAAACTAGGGCACTAAGCGACCTCGTTCCTTGTATTGCGAGGGAGAATTTACAGTCTGGCGACCATGTCTTGTCTTCACGTAAAGACTGGGAGGTGTTTGAGACTTGTTCGCAAATTTACATACAATTATGTTAAGCTGTTAAACTGTTATTCGGAAAGCGGTTGTTTTTAGCACCCTGGAAACTCCCTCCCCCCCCCAAGGACTGTGGATCGGTTCAGTCATAACAGTGTCAATATCCACTGACCCAGTCTGGGGGAAATATATCTAGCCTATAGCTGTATGCTTACGCTCAAAAAGTCGATGTTCGTTGTAATTTTTACGCACTTTACGCAAATGCAAACCTCTTAAAAATCGCCTTACAAAGAGACAATGGTAAATTCAAGACTACGCACCGACAGGTCTCGAGTTCAAGTTGGATGGTATCTTCCTCCGGGGTGTCCAACTCCAAGTCTGCGTGCTTTATATCTTCTATACGGTGGCTCGTCGTCTCTGGGAACCAAAAAAACGGAAATAAAAAAGCACAAAGCCATAGCCTATTTGTAGGCTGAGAGGTAGAAAATAAATCGTCGTGTTGTATGTGCTAGGAGACAGTCTCCGTGAGCGGCTACCGGGCCACGAAAGAGTTGTCCCCCCCCCTCTCTGTGTCTCTCCGCAGCCATCCAGCTCGGTTCAGTGGGGGCACCGGCTGCAGGCTGCGTCGCGCGTCCTTCGCCGCCGATGAACCAGATGTGTCAAGTTCAGCTGAGGTGAAGCCTCATTATACAACCGGAATGGGTGTGCAGCGACATGCACTATCGGCCTGCTATTTAATGTCTCCTAAAGGAAAAAAGAAAAGGCACACCACATTAAAATATCTACAAAAACTAGGCTGTGTTGAGATGATTATTAAGGGCTGCCTCACTTCCCCCTCCTCCTCCTGCCCCCTCCGCGGATCTAAAAAGCACTATTTGCTTTAGTGAATTTACCTGATGTCAGCCTTATGTATGATACATTTTCAGTGTGTCGTACACTTTACTGTGGGCTGAAAATAGCCGCGAAATTACAAATAACACTTCATTATCACACGGGACTATTAACAGAATAACACCGTTTTATTTATACAATTCCAATAATGTAAGACAAGGTCACTTTAATGTCACAATTTTAGTGTCGTACGCAAACTTCAACTCCATCTTGGATTACTTTAGACACAAAATGTCGTTTTTTTCGTTTGTATAATCCCCCACCTATGTCTAACAGCAATGTAAGCTTGCCA
The DNA here is from genome assembly GCF_010015445.1 of Perca fluviatilis. Lineage (NCBI taxonomy): Eukaryota > Metazoa > Chordata > Actinopteri > Perciformes > Percidae > Perca > Perca fluviatilis. The sequence goes on from NC_053134.1 coordinate 17,175,669, forward strand.
CATGCTTTAGTTATACATTCTTATTCATATTAAAGTATTTCAAGCAAGCAGCAGACGTTAGGTGTTAAAGAAAATTAACAATAACCAAGTAGGCTAATAGGCTAGTTAATACCTTAAATGTGGCTGTATCACCCTCCAATAATGCACAAAGAGCACCGATAACCGAAATAAACACATTCAAAACATGGCTAAATTACTTTCTCATGCTAACTATAGTTTTAGCTCTACTAACTAGGCCTACATGTTTTTCTTTTTATGCTAGCTAACAAAACAGTCATACGTAATTTAAAGCTGCATTTCTCACACCTGTTTGCCTGCGTTAATTGGCTTGATTCGGCTTCTTCCCCTCTGTAAGTTAATGAAGGTCTAGCTATCCAGTTAGACACCACAGGTGACTTGAAGACAAGCCTAGACTTGTTACCCGATTTGCCTCACAGACACTTTATTGATTAATCAGCTGTGGAGAGGAGGCAAGACGAAGCTGTTAAAGAACCATTCTGTCATTCAAAAAGTTATTAAAAAATGATCCCCAGTAACAAAACATGGCTACAAGAGCTACATTTAATCTCTTAAACAGTTTAATATGAGTCTTAATTTAAGTAGATGACAATACAACATGGACTTCAAATTGGCAATGTTGTATTTGCTATTGAAAAAGAAAATCTGTAAGGGAATGAGCATATCTATTAGTACAACATATGAGATTACGTCCATTTTCTTTATTTGTTTTGCTCTGTAAAAATGTTTTTACTTTTGAAAACACATACAGTACACTGCAAATGCAGACACACAGATTTTCAGTAGAATAAAGACTTCAAACAATAACTGAAATAGACACCTGCAGAGTCACGATTTTAAATGCAGGGACAGAAATGAAAGTGCATGTTAAATAAAGTGCATCTGTTTTCAGATTTGGCCTGGATAATACTTTTTAAATTAAAGGCCTGGATAAAAAATAACTTTTAATATGGACTCCCTGAAATTTTTAAGACCACACTCCTTCACTTTGATAAGTCAATTATTGAATTTACAAATTAATTACAATGTCCTTATGGTGAATTTCAGTTCAATCCATTTAAAAATATGGATCTGTTATTGTCCCTTAAAAGTAAACTGGTTTGAAGAAAATGCTTTACATCAAAAAATAAAATAAAACATTAAACATTATAATCTGTGAACAACACAGAAAGTTTAGTCAAAATGAATAATGTAATTAAAAAAACAATGTTCATGCTCAATTCACAGTTTGTGTGTTTGATTTTTTTTGCACGAGTTGAAGCACCAGTCCGACTGTGAACCTGCACAACAGAGGCGAGTGTATTGAGTGGTGGTAAATCTGTATTGACAGGTGATATTACAGCTGCACTCAGTGACCGTGCTCTGTGTACAGTATGCCTATATCCATCAGAAAGATATAGGATTAGGTGTGTGTGTGTGTGTGTGTGTGTGTGTGTGTGTGTGTGTGTGTGTGTGTGGCTTACAGAGATTAGAAGGTGACACAAGTTCATTTTGATATACATTCACCTGATGTGACTCAAGACAAACATACACATTCTTTTTTTCAGGGTTTAAAAGTAAAATAAAGCTGAGCTGTTAACAAGTATTAAAAACTGGGTGGTCCATGGGTTAGAAAGACTGCTTTATAAATAAAAGCTGTGTGTGCACTTTATTATCATTGACTAAATCACTGCTTATCCTTTTAGCCAATTCTAAACAAATGCTTAAAAAATGAGTGACATTATTATCAGTATGTAATTAATTAGAGTACTATTTGTCAAAGCGTTTATATATATATAAAAAAGTACTTATAACAGTGTAAAATCCAATTAGATTTTTCTCTCTAACATATATAATAGTGACTTTACATGACTTTATTTTAATCAGTAAACAGAGTTCATTTTTATACAGCTGTCTGTATTTGTTTATATACAAGCCTGTTATTGGAGCTTCTAATGGTCCATATGTTATAATTATATTATTATGTAAGAATATATCACACATTATGGAACATACAGATGTATGCCGATTTGCAGTTCGGGCAAGCCTTAAAATGTATCGATTTTATCGATACATTTATTTTTGTTCTTTTTTTATATATTTTTATTAGGTAACAAAACATTGTTAATAAAGCTATTTGAATTTAACTGATTTTCTTCCACTGTGACTGTTTCATTTATTTTGCATTTGAAATATTTATAGTTTTTTAAGGTATAAATGAATAAGCTAAAGAAGAGATAATAAGGAGGAAATCATTTTGCATAGTTCCGGTTACTCAAGTGGTCTTTACAAAATAATATCCACAATGAGACGTCCTTGAGCAGCAGCTTTCAAACCTTATAATACACTGAAAAATCAAAACGTTGCATAAATATATCACTTTAAGTATGATATTAAGAGATGTTTGTAGCACTAATGGATATACTGTATTAAGCACTTATCATCCAAAACCTTACACCTAAATGGACCTTAGCACTCAATACTCATCAATCTTTCATTTTATACAATTTGTATATTCAATCACATCAATTAGGAAAAGAGTATTGTCATAGGGAAAAGTATTGACTCCACCATTAACCTTCTTTAACAAGATTTTTCCCATAATTTGAACCAGAAACATGTCCGAGGAGGTGAAGAGAGGACAGGGGATCTTGTGGAGGTGGCAGGGCGCTCCATTTGGCACTGCTAATTTGCAATCAGACACTCTCTTTGAGCTCTTTCCCTACCATGTCTCCAGACAGTGTGGATGGCAGCTGAGACAAAGCTAGCATTCTCCGCCGACCAAGGCCCCTCTTAGTTTTATTTCAGGCCACTGCTCTCAGACACAGACCATTCTGCATGGAGCACCCAAAGTACGGCAGCTAGAGAGGAGGGAAGGAAGGAACAAGTTCGGAGCATGAAGCGGAGGAGAGGGCGAGGGGAGGTGTGGTGTGGAAAACAAGTAGGAGGAGGCTTTGTCAAGGGCCAAACTGCTGTCTCTCCCCCACTGCACTCACTGCCTACCCTCCAAGCTGCTCCTTCCTCTCCTTGGATGGTACCCCAGCCTGTTTCCCCCCCACTAACATGCTGCAGTGCAGTGCCACGCCCCACCTAGCACCATGAAAAGACTCGAGACTTGATCGTTCACACTGCTCAGACCCAGAGGGCTGATCGTGACCTTTTCCCCTACACCTTACTTTTTTAGTCACTCTGAGCAAAATCTGATTATAGATAAGTATTTCAAGTGTATGAAGTTCAATAAACTCTTGGCAACTACATTTGGCTGCTGCACATGCACCAAAAGAGAATATACTATAAGGTATATCGTAGGGGTGCAGTGATCCGATACACCGGATCTGTATCGTGCCCGATCCTTTGTGATGGGTGTGCACTCAATATTTTTTATTCAAGTTTTGTTTAGTGTAGGTTGGCTGAGCATGCATGTTTTTACAGTAACACCCTATTTAGGGAAATAATGAAAATTAGTAAATGATAATAGCTTTTCCTGGGTTACTGAGAAGAGCATGTGTCCCTAATGGTTCAGTGTAACGTATAGCTAATTTCATCTTTTAGAAATCAATCGTGGGAGCACACGTGCGTGTCTGAATGTGTCCGTGGACCTGGGGTGTCACATTATTATCAGCAGTCCTGTGGCTGTACAGTTTGTTGTGGCTAGGTTGCCACAGGTAACAGGTCAATGATTACCCAGAGGGCCTAGGATGTCCTCAAGCTCAGGTCAGAACTACTTCCCCGTGAGAGACAACAGCGGGCTGCAGCTGCCATCTGTAACTCTAGGCCTGCGCAGTTATCAGTGTCTTATCTGCTTGAAAAGCTGCATTGTGTTCACATTGTGTGTGCGGGCTGTGATATGAGCGGGGCCACGCTTCAGGAGTTTATGCTGTATTTTATGAAGTGATGACATGATCCTTTTTTTCTTTTTTTGCAAGTGGTCATTTTAAACAAGTAGGTGCTAAATTTTTTATATTATTCACATGGTTATTTTGGGTTGCTTTAAATACAGATCTGCCATGTGTTTCAGCCATGATTAAATCAATGAATCAATGACTGGACTGTTGTCTTTCATTACACATCAATAATGTTTAAAAGCAGGCTCCAAAAAGTAAAGCTAACAGAAACACAGAGGGGGGGAAAAAACTGCCTCAGTCCTCTTTTGGTTTGGGCCGATTCCCACAGGTTGCCTCACTTATTAGCTGCTTTCCTGCGCTGGACCGAAGAGCACAATCCCTCTCAGTCTCACTCAAACACATAACAATGCCAGGAATGGCTGCATTTGTGCAGTACGACCATTAGGCAACATCCGTCTGCCTAATTCATTCAATTTCTCCCTCTGCCATGCCAGCACAATTGGCCTGAAAGGGCGCAGGTGGGGGGCAGAGGAGGCTGGGAAGCTTGTTGCTGAAACGCAAGCAAGCTAAAGTTGGTCACAGTTGTAAATGCTAGAGCGCTGGATGGGTTAAAGCACAGGACACAGGACAGACTGTTGGGAAAATGGTGTCCTTGCGGCGATCCCTGCAGGACTCAGCGATCACCCTGACCCCCCCACTCTGAGCTCGACCCTGACTATATCTTTAGCAGTGAACGGTACAAATTACTGGATCGTATGGCTCGACTTTCTCCCCTCTTCAATCCCTTTCTCTTTCTCACTTTCTTTTTCTCTGGATGACCACAAACAGCCATTGTCACTGCAGACCACGAGAACAATTGGGTTCTTATGCTGTGGCCGGTCAGGGGATGGGAGGGTAAACTTCAGCAATGACTGCACTAAGTAAATTATAGCTCCAATGGCCTGTGTGGTTTGGAGAGGCTGCACTTTGTGAGAGGTCCTGCAACTAAAACCACCAGTTCAACACATTTGTTGCCTCTGCTGTACAAAATGACGACGGAACGGCAAAGGCAGACTTTTTTTTCCTTCCTCGATTGGTATGGTTCGCATTCATGCAAACACTTTCGACTCACAGTGAAGGCTGTTACAAAGCAAAAGTAGCTTTTTGAAAAGCACTCACACTTTCTAAAGCAAACTGAGTCACATCTTAGGAAAACTAAATAATTGTGTGACTGCAGGGCAATGGATTGCCACAGTCCTGTGCTCCCTCTCTCCCTCCTTTCCTCTCTCTCCCTTCCCTCTCTCAGATCAAGGCTCCGCCTGTCCACTGTCCTCCCGCGCTCCGATCGCTCCACCCTCCCACCCTATCCCCTTTCTACATGACATCATATGCACATCTGTCGTCCCAACAGGGTGCTGGTGACACAGACAGGCCACAAAATCAGTAGAGCTTTCTCCCTCTGCCTTTGTCACCATCTCTTTCTTTTCTTCTGGCTCTCAGTTTCTTGCTCTTGATCTTTCTCTCCATGTCACTTTGTCTATAGGTGCCTTTCTTTCTTTTATTCTTTCTTTCCCTGCAAACCTTTTTTTCTACCCCTTTTCCCTGATGCATTGTGTCCTGTAATAATATGGTTGCATCTGACCGTTTCCTACAATGTGGCACGTACATTTGAGCAGTCAGGAAACAGCCATTAAACTAAATGATCCATGGGCCTGACCCCAGCCTTGACCCGTGTGATTGTGAGCAAACTCAATCAGCAAGGTCAGCACTAACATGATGTGAGTCTTACGAAAGTTTTTTTTTCTTGACTTACTCTGATTTGAGCTATTAGAGCCTGCTAAAACCGGTTAAGAGGTTGTGGTTATATCAATTTGTGTGTGTGTGTGTGTGTGTGTGTGTGTGTGTGTGTGTGTGTGAGATAGAGAGAGAGGAAGAGAAAGAGAGTGTGAGCGATTTTTTGTGTGTTTCGACAGTATAGGCCAACCCATTAAGGGCCAAGTATTTCCAAGGGAATAGAAACTTACAGAAGTGTAACACATGTTTGAATCCCTAAAGCCCCAGTGCAATAATTCTTCACATACGAATTACTAACAGATCAAGTTGTGCTGGATCAAACTAGCTGCAGCGGAATAACAATCTTTGGCGATGTAAATGAACAAATACAATTAATTCAACAAGTTTCCCTCCTTAAATATTTTCTCTTTATTTAAAAGGGTTAGAAACGGTTTCTAACACCTTCTTCTTATTATTTAAAATAATGCATGATGAAAAAGCAAATAAAAAGCATATACAAATAAATAAATAACCACTACTAAGTAAATTGACCTAAATGAGTTAACCAGAAGCAGAAGGATGTGGAGTGGCTTCACTTTTGTTTTGGGGTCCTGATCTGACCCAAAACAACTCCGAAACCAGCACAAAATGCAGCAGATGGGATTTGAACCCAGTATTACACATGCGGCTCATGGGCCTGATGACCACCACACACTTTAAATTATGCAAAATCTGAATTTATAATTGCATGCATGACTCTGGATTATCATTTCAGTAATTATTACTAATAGCAGGAATTATTATTTAGAAAACAGCATGTTGCAAAATGAAAAATGTGGCACTATAGTGTGACAGGATCCAGTGTTCAGAAAGCACTGCTAATAATTAGATGTGTTCTTGTTGTTGCTTTCTACATTGTCTACAATGAAGCAGATCTGATGGCTTTTTAATCTATTTTTCAAATACTAACATCTGGCTCGTGTGTGTGTATCTGTACCTACAGTAAAGACACAGTACCGTCTGCTGATAGGGAAGCACACGTTGCCCTTTTCACATGCGAGTGAACAAACCAATTCCTAGTTGATGGTGAAATAAAGTGTATAAATATCTCTTTAATTACTCTAGTTTAAACCCAAGGATTACAGATTCATGAAAAGCAATAGTGAACACAATTATCTTTGATTTCGGGTTCACTAAAAACGTAGAGATACTAGGAGAAAAATGTGATGTGTCCCGTGTTTCCATGAACAAACGTAACGGTTACATTTTAAAAATCCGATGGTAGGAACCAAGATGGCGGAACCTCCGATGGATGGTGGGGACTACAGGCTGCTGGACAGCTTTGCCTCCTGTACTTTAAAACATGGGAGTAAAGAGCCCCCTTGAGGATCTTAAAATTACTCACCTTCATACACAATGCTGAGACATGGCAATGTCAGAGTCACCTCAGGATCAACGCTGGATATTTGAACAGAATCTGAAACAAGTGGAAACGGAAAGAAAGAAATCAGAAAGGTTTAACACGTGTCTCACTGAATACGCATTATTCGTTTAAAACTAAATGATAATAATGCAATGTGATGATGAAACCTTTATTAGCGTGTTGATGATGTAACACTAGTGTTCGTTTCTGATAAAGTGTATAATAGCTGCTATTCTAATGTCAAAAAAAGACAGAATGCTGGTGTATAAAAAGAAATGCTTTACCCAAACCAGAGAAGTGAACTAAGCCCTTCTCTGGTGCTTTGTCTCCCTCTGCAGTTACAACTGAGGGAAGACAGTTTGACAACAAAGAACAATGGAGCGAGGTGCAATAGGCTGACAGTGGAAAAATAAAAAAAGTGGAAAAATAAAAAATGTGGAAAAATAAAAAATGTGGAAAAATAAAAAAGTGGAAAAATAGCAAATCACTGCATGCATACTAAATGTAAAGCAAATAGTCTGCATGTGTTTATTCCAATTAATCACTACAGATAATACTTTTAACTTGTTATGAGTTTGTACTATACAATCTGTATAGATATACAATATGTGTTTTGGTGCTTGGAATGCACACAGTTGGAATGTGCTTTTCTAGGGCAAGTTGTGCATTCATGACTCCCTGTAGATAACCATGAACAATGTAAATAACACACAGATAAGCAGACGTTTTAACCTGCGTGTCTGAATGTGCTGTTTCCTGGATGAATCAAAATGAGCAAAGAAGGTCTTGTAATTTCTGGTGATGCCGTGGAGCCATTTTCCCCCAACATCTGCAACATGTTTACAACTCCAAATCTGTATTTCCACACCAAAAACATAAATCCTGTTTACATAAAAGGAATAATTTCTCAAGAAGTTTATGTGCCTCGTGGCATTGTTGGAAATATGGCCCTCCCTTCATCTGCTCTCAAAAAAGGTTCAAGATGCTTCAAAGACAATAATTGCTCAAAGTGAAATTGTTGTTCCCCAACATGGGAACAATTTCCTGCTGTCAGCTTTGTCGGGTTCCATGAATGCACAAAACTGTGTAAATTAGATTTGATTACAAAGTAGTTTCTTTTAGTTGTGTCATAAATACTCTCTTGCCTGTTCACCCCCAGGGTAGTTTTGTTTTTTATCTGTCACACTCCGTAATCCCCTCACAGTGCAAGGGGGCGATATTCATTTCCCCCACCACACTTGCATATCTTGTGCATTCCAGCATGCGTTTTACCCCATTAAACATATAAGCACCATGTGTTTGTCTTGCTACATTACAGTCTAAACAATGCCTATGACATTGTGGTAAAGCTTGAAAGCCACTTGAGTTGCATGTAGCTGTATGCCAAAATTGCCCATATGCACTTGTCTGACCTTAACAAATTAAACCCATCAGGGTGTCTTAGTAGATCAGAGACACACACGATATATATACGTAGGACAAAGGCCTTTGATGCATGTCTTTTCCCATCTAATTAAAACTCAAACGCCATACTTAAAGAATAAAGCTGGCGTTATTGCATATTTCCCTGTCAACAGTCTCCATACTGTCAGCGGCACTCAGCCCCGTGCCCATCACTTTCTATCTTTCCAAATGGGTCAAATATGTGAACAGGAGTAAATCAGAAAAGTGGATAAAAAAGTGCATATGTTGGTGTGGATTAATATGAGCTGGTTTACAGCACCAGGCTGGTGTAGGATTGACAGCAGTCCCCATGTTCATTGTCATAAAGGAACATGCCACCAATGTGGCTCATTGATGTGTTTTTGAACAACAATGGAGCCCTTTGGAGCTTTAAAATAATGTTAAAGTTGCATAGGAAGTATGTGAATTTATCTTTAAGACACAATATTATCAGAATATGTTATATACTTTGTACAACTGTATATGTCTAGGACCAAAGAGGTGTTTATTAACTTCCACAGGAGGGGAGTTAAGGTATTTAGAGAGACAATCTTGTAAGATTTGTATCTTTTAAAAAAATAAGCCATGGGTTATTTTACTTAAGGAAGTTAAGATTTTTTTGTAACACCACACTCTGTTGGTGTGCTTTTGTCAGCCATTGCCTTTTTAAATGCAGTGTAATTTTGCATTTTGTATGTAGTGACAGTCAACAGCGGGCTGGCCCCTGGGTGTTCTCTTAGATGGTCTTGGTGATAGTGATGATGACAATATAGTGCATTGGGTATTATTAATTTTTTACTACTGTCTGAAAACTAAACTGGCTTTCAGTGACATTAAAGACCTACTCTTTTCTAGTCCACAACATGATACTAGCTGTTTGCTATGTGCTGTTTCGCAATATTATATACTGTATATTTTGATTTAGTACATTTTTTGTTTTTCGTAGAGAAAGGTCTCAAGTAAACAGCGTGAACACTTTCAAAAAGGACATAAGAGACAACTGCATTACTACAATGTAGTCACTTACATTAGATAATTGACTATCATACAGTTAGAAGTGTCAGGTTATAATGGCCTTTCATAAATATCTGAGTGGATGTTTTAATCAGCTGGTAGCCAAGCAGCTGTGAATGAGCCAGTGATTGCGAAGCATGGATGAAGCAGCCAATCAGCTAATACAGTGTGCTCTGCCTGAACTAACTCTATGTTCTATATCATGTATCTATAGTTTTGGTATCTGTATTTTAACACAGAAACTATCACATTACTATGCTGTTATTTCCCCCCCCCCCAACCCCAAATTCATGAACTGGGCTTGCGTGGAGTACCTTCCTTTCCACTTTCAACTACTGCAAGTGGATGGGATTGTTATGTCTAACTCTTCCACCTACGAGCCCTGCTATTCTGCAGAAAAATGCCACTTATGATGAATTATCAGATTTTTACTATTATGATCAGCAATACTGTTTCCTTGACAACCACTCAGAGACCCAGCTAGGGATTCTGGGCTCAAGGACAAGATAGGCCCAAAAGCCCATGGAGTCATACTGTAAAACACTATTATTAATCTGGACGTTTTTCGGCCTGCTTCCGGCTTGAGGCCCCTCTGCGTCACTGCTCCAGTTTCTCCCTGCCTGACTCCAGCCCAGTCACTCATCCTCATAATGTGGATGATGCTATCAAAACCTTTCTCTGTCAAAACTCTGACATCTGTCCCAATACATAACAAAAACAAGTCCTGTTAGTTTTACAGCCACTTTTATCACTGATCTGACGTCTAGTTCAGCAGTGAGAAGAATTCCTGCGCAGCCCCAAACTTCCCAAGTCTCTACGCTCGCCTTGTCTTCTGCGCAAAAATATGAAAAGAAACAGATATCACAGTGCGAGTGCCAGGACAGTGAGTGCACGCTTCTTAAGTGCTATCTTGGCTTTGGAAATTGTGGTTTAGGAGTATTATTTGGACAGAAAGAGGGATTGGGAGTGAGAAAGAGACAGAGAGTAAGAGATATACAGAACACACACATAATGAGTTCTGCCTCTGCTGACCACGAGCCAGAGACATTATCGTTGAGTTGTCCACTGAAATAGCTGCAGATTGAGTTCCTGTGACGAAATTTCAGCAGCCACGAGGGTCCAATTTAGTGGCAAAAGTGTTTCTCATTCTTTACAGTACTGGGTATATCTGACTGCAGCTATAGTTACACACAATCTAAGTGGACATAAGGATCAGGCCAATCTTATAACAGCCAAAGAATGAAAGGTATTTCATTCTTTTATATCGTACTCCAAATCACTGCAATCTCTCAAAATGCTTTGTTGGCAGTTTAAGGGAATTTAAATTAAAAGGTTCATTTCCACAAAACTGCCCACAACCATTTTCTAGGAGAAGGTCTCACTTTTGTTCAGATGATTGATATCTCATTTTGGAACAAATCATATTAATATTATCTCCTCGCGGTCATTTGTTTAGCTCAAGTGAAGCTCAGAATGTCTCAATTTTCGGTCTCCAAAATGTCAACAACGAGCCAATAAGATATGTACTCTGTCCACTCTGTGAAGTAGACCTATAAAACTCCTCGTCCTTTGAAGGTGCTGTGGAATTGAACAGGATGGTCCCCTCCCATTGTACTTAAAAAAATAAATAAATAAACTCTTTAAAGTTCCACAGCAAACAGCACCCTGTTTGTTGTGGAACTTTAAAGAGTTTAAAGAGTTTTTTTTTTCAGCATGAATTCCTTTCTGTGTCATCTTTGCTGGCTTTTCCATCCGATTAGACCTGGACACTTCAAAGACTATATGGAAAATATAGAAATATATAGAAAAGTCACCATGTAGAAATATGTGACAAACTTTTCCAAAAGGTCAAATTCTTACAACAATTCTGCCTCGTTCATTAAAAAGTAGTACTTGTTAAATTGTAGCTAACTGATACTGCTGATCTGCTGTGCACACTAGCGTCAATGTTTAGGCCAATGTTTTGGGATGATGACATTTGCTTCATGCTGCCACATGAGGGCGTATTGTTGGTGATACACCAGCAGAACATATGAGCTGGAAGACCACAGTGTCATCAAATGACTGTCTGAAGCATTTCAGCAAGCATTAGAAACTGAAAGTCCAGCAGCACAGTACTAAACCAGAATTTTGACAACTGAAAAGAAGAAGAAATTCCTTAACACATTATCACACTTGGGAAGTTGGAACAAATGCTTTTGCTTGGAAAAATGACTGAAATGATGAATCAATATTTTAAGTAGTTGCTGAATCATTTTCTGTTGATCAGCCAATGTATTCATCAACTGACCGCTTTAGCTCTGGTTGTCTTTACTGCTAGGTACTAGGAAACTGCATTTCCCCACCCTCTTTGGCCAACTTTTAATTAAACTTTTGGCAACTTCATGGAAAAGTTAAATCACGATTTAATGTAACTTTAATACTAATAAAGGAGCTATATGACGTGATAAAACGAGTCGTGTGTAGTTATTTGAGAAAGTTTCATGGACACTGTCTTATTCAGGATGGAGAAATAATTACAGTTTACTACTAATACTACAGAGAAAAGTTTGCCTTTTTATTGTTAGCCTATAGACATGTAGTACAATGTACAATTCATTAAAGTTGAATTTTGGGTGACATGTTGGCATAATTGTACCCAGAAGGTCACAGGTTTAATCCTACAACAGGTGAAACCGGCCTCCCCCTTAATCAGAAGCAAGAAAAAGAAAAAAAAAAGTGAATGCAAATAGTGATGGTACAGACATAACTTACAACTTTACAACTTTGGGCATCAACAAAAAAATGGGAGAGAGAGAGAGAGAGAGAGAGAGAGAGAGAGAGAGAGAGAGAGAGAGAGAGTAGGATGGGGGGTTAGGAGGTGTGTTGGGGGTGGGGATACGGTAGGATGCGGGGTGCAGACTCATCCCGGGGGCTGGTGCACCGGGAGAGGCCACTGTCTCCCACCCTTCCAATGCCACAACAGTCCCACTTTTGGAGACGTGAGCGGCGCATATCGGACATCCGGAACCCCATCTGTCCGCCCCCCTCCCTTTCTCTCCTTTTCCCCCCATTCAGTCCTCTATCGGTCCAGGTGGCAGAGCGCACTTCGACCGTGGGATGCAGCCTCTCATCTCCAACACATGGACAGCGGAGCTTGGAGCTACCGCAGCGCGACACGGCTCCACTAGCTGAAGACACCACCTCTCAACGGCGGAAAGAAGAGACGACGCTCCCGCGTTTAACCCTTTGGACTTCAGATAAAAGGATATACGTCTTCCCACTTGTTGTTTTTCTTATCTTTTCTAACCGCAGGAGAGCATAAACAGTTGTGTTCAATGCGCAACCATGCTCATCATCTCGTCCCGCAGCGCGCTGCTGTCCGTCTACTACCCACAGATCTTCCTCATCCTCACCAGCGGTAGCTACCTGTAGGTTTCTTACCAATGCACCTGCTTAATTCAAACACAAGTCTGTTTGATTTTCTAAGTAGTTGTGACTACGCTCAAATTGGCCAATTACGCACGCATTGTCAAATTAGATCGCACCTTAAGAGCATTAGCTGGTTGTTGCAGGTGTTATATTACGACGAGGAAACCATTTTTAACGTGCTAAATGAAGTAAATGGCAATATTTTTGTTATGGTGTTGCAGAGAGATTATTTTAGAAATGGCATAAAATGTAACTTAGACTATCCATTTAACCTACATGTAAAAAAAAAACATTGGTAGGAAATGCGTAATTGGGTCGCTTGGTCATGTTCATTCTATTTCACAAGGGAATAACCGACTACCACGGATTTTTCTCCATAAAATGATATTTTCATCATAAAGGAGCCAATATTTAATCTACCTGATGTACATGTACACGCAGCTGATGAGATAACCTGCTCTTATGGATTTGCACATTACACCAGAGCCACTTTGTCACAGGAGCACCTCGTCAGACAAGGGCCATAATGGGAGTGCAACATATGGAAAAAGAGACATATTGGACTACTTCATGCTCTGCCTACAGGCCCGGGCTGATGTAATGAGCTCTTTCTTATGGCATTAAAAGACCCAGGCCCTCACAAAGAGAATGATTGCTGCACCATACATGCCTCTCATTCATAACAAGGGACAGTCCTAAAACCTAAAATACCTGTGGTGGTTCCTGTTTTCTGTAACACAGAGACATAGAGAGAGAGGCAGAATAATATGGATTTGGACCCATTCCTATAATTAACTATTGTCCTCTCTCTGTCTATATCTTTACGAAGGTCCATTAGATTACACATTATCTGCTCATTTAGTCTTGATTATTTCGTTTTATCTTTATGATTTATAGACTGGCAAATGTAATGAAAAGTATATAGCAAAACAAGCTTATTGGAAACAGATCTTATCACTTTATGCCCAAATGATAGCCAGGTAATGTTCGACTGGGGCACAGGGTTCAATCCAAACTATATGTTATGTAAGTAGGAACATTTTTGTTTCTCCATTTCCTTTTATCTGTAGCCACTTTTTCCATGTAAAAAGCAACAGTCTGTCTTCAAAGTCCCTCTCATTAATCCCTGTTTCTCTCTGCCCAGGGCGCTGTCCTCTGTGGTAGCTTTAGGCGCTAACATCATCTGCAACAAGATACCGGGACTGGCCCCCCGTCAGAGAGCCCTCTGTCAGAGTCGCCCTGACGCCATCATCATCATTGGCGAAGGCGCCCAGCTGGGCATCAATGAGTGTCAGTACCAGTTCCGCTACGGCCGGTGGAACTGCTCAGCCCTGGGAGAGAGGACCGTCTTTGGCCAAGAGCTGAGAGTAGGTCAGTCTGTTTAAAACTCAGCTTCTTTAAGTTGTTTGAAATATTTTCATCACAATACAGACAATAGGAAATCAGCAAAGTAGGCTGAGCGAGGGGAAGAAAGTTACTTAGAGGACAGGGGTCTTAAGTTATTTTTCTGGGGCAACACTGCTGGCATTTTTATGCCTTTATTAGATATTTTAACAATAGATAGATGAAAGGAAATGAATGGACAGAGATGGAAAATGACATGCAACAATGGCTGGACAACTTTCTGGGGATGTTGCGTCTTGTGGTCGGCACTTTAAACCCCAGGGCAAAACTGTTTTTTACCTTTCGACATTTTCACAACAGCCAGTTAGATCAAACTAAGTTTAGACACAGAAAGTGGAAATCTTAACTTAGAGGCAAAAATGTGGACTGATGTGTGATCAGAGCAGCACATCCCTCCTTTTGGTGGTACTTTAATCTGTCCACAGGTGTGTCAACACAGCAGGTATGTTTATTGGCCTAACCAGACCAAACCGAGCAGTGTGGTTTCGATCACTGAAGCTGAAAGAACTGTGGATGAGCACAGTTCAGCAATGTGGTCTGTTTTCTCATTCTCCTTGTATTGTCCTCGAACCTCCTGTTAAGTGTTGTCAGTGTGATGAGAAAAAGCTGCAGCACAGCTCGACGAAACGAAACAGACTTAAAGACTGGTGGTGAGACTTTAATGGAAGAATTTAGGTTTGGAATACCACACGCAAGGACTACACTAACACAGAAAAACTCAAACGCCTTGTAGTGTCCCCAAAGGAGGTTCAATCTGTACCTCACGTGTGTGACGTCACTGTGCTTGCGACACATATTGTCACAGCAAAGCAGTCATGAATGGAGTGTGAAGACTTCCTTAAAAGCAGGGTCTAATGCTTATCTGGGCGTGTCATCTTCTGAAAGCATTTATATATCAAACCTACACGAACACACAAACTAACACATCTCCCTGCTTTTAGTCAACATTCTTCCCTGTTTTATTTCTCACAGAAGCCTGTTTGCTCCTAATGTGAACCTCTTATATAAATTGTATTTCTGTCCGAAATGTTTTGTTGCGGTCTTGCTGTGGGTTTGGATCCATGTTTAATCTAGCAGCTCTGGGAGCAATCACTTTTTTTCTACACGGGAGACAGGCAGGGGAGACGTCTGGATCCCTTTATTTCTTTTGTCAGAGGAAATGTCTCTTTTCTCCTGTGGTGTGTAAACGAGCTCAGAAGAACGCTTTGGACCCAGGTCCTCATGTCCTCTCCACGCAAACACTTTTACCACATAAGTACTTTCTGGAAGATTATTACATCATTTTTTATAGTACATACTTATTACATCTGTATAAAAAAACTAATTAGACTGTTAATTATTGTAAAAACTAAAACACTGAGCATGCCAGATTTCCTTTGATCTCCATGGATTATTTGTAAGATTGGTTTCCTTTGGCCATCTCTGTGTCCATTCTTGCTATTTAAAAAAATGGAAATGTAATGTAATGTAAGCCCCCCCACCCCCTATTGCTAATGTACCATCCACCACGTCATTTGATTGACCTGCCGGGCGAACTCATTAAGCATTGAGAAAGACCAGAGAGCTTCATGCTAACCACTAATTGAAGTCAGCTCCAGCAGCTGGATGGCAACAATGGAGCCCTGCATGCACTGCCGTACAATCAAAACAAATCAAAGTGCGAGGAGATGGCTGTTTGGCTATCGCATGTGCCTGATACTTTGAGAAATGCTCACCATACAGTATATCTGAATGGGTCGCGGATTTAGCATGATGAGAGAAGACTTCAGAGTTTGTTATGAGTTATGGACTGGGGGAACCGCAGGCCCGATGGTTTCTGCGAGTGAGTTTGTCAGGTTGGAAGGGAGCCATTACAATCGCCTCTACCAGAGACGCCATGCATTAATACTAACAGAGGCCCAGCATTATCCTGATTTGAGAGGGAGGATATCCTATTACCAGTTGTAGTGCCAATAAATTCATTTCCCCCCTCCCTATAAATGTGTTTATTCTGAAGTCAAATGGTGACATACAAAAGCTTGGAACTGGGCATATCCCAGTCAAGCCTGGCCACAGATTATTTCAACATGCAAGACAGTGGTATCATTTGCTATAATAATGCGGACTGCCGAACACAGACACAGAATGACACTTAAGCCGCGTGAGAAATTCCATTGATGAAAAACATTAAGACACAGCAACACTAGGAGTACCGATCCAGAAAAAAAGCTCCCCTACTCAGCCAGTAGATGTCACTTGTGTCGTCTTCACTATACTGATTACTGTTACCAGTGATATAGTGATATGAAACAAGGCAGAATGAAAAAATATATAACTCATAGTTATTGTGAGATTATATAATATATAATGGTCTTTATACTGATATCTGGCCTTTTAACCTACCTCATATAGTATTTAAAATTAAGTAAGGTTGAAAAGAGACTGAAGAGTACCGATACTTGACATATTAAAAAATATAGGGGTTGAAAACTCCTCAAGTACATGAAGAAGCCATTTTGAAAACGACTTAGTTACACAGTTACATATACATAAAAAAATGGCTTCTGTGACATCCTTTCAGCATTAATATACTGTACAAACTGATTCATCTCAAAATCAGTGATGCCATCCAAAGCGGTGACTATCTTTCCTTAAAGGAGCAGTCCAGCAACTTAGTTTTGCACTTCAGGAGGAGGACTGATAGTACATACAGATGGAATGGAGAGAGAGGCATGGCATCTTCTTAGGACTGTGTGGGTGTGTACAGCTTGTGCTTGATTGAAATCTCTCTTTACCTCCTATTAGTTTTGCTACACGTTTGGGTGGGAGAAATGAAACCTTTTAACATTTTTTTATTGGTTCATGAAGTTAGGTGACCTCATTTAGTTCCAGCGTGTCTCTGCCCAAGCCAGAATAAGTGTAAAAACCCATGTGGGTGTTAGGGTCTCTTAAAGAAAAGAATGCCAAAAAATGGATGCAGCAGAAGCAGTTAGTCTGAGGTTTAGTCTCTAGTATGGGTCAAGCTCCACAAATGCTGGACCCTACATTTTCCCATAATGCAACTCAGTAGTGTCTTTTTACCACCCGGGCCTCCTAAATGCCCACTTCTTTTAAACGTTTTTGCTAAAAAACATCTTCTCAAGCCCAAGTTGAAATACCCCTGATGACATCATCATCATGTGCCCTAACAGTGTAACTGTTTGATGGGCATGCAATTTCCTTTGAGAGGAAAGTACTGTTAGTACTGATTCAAGAATGTCTACAAAAACGTACATGAAAAATCCACTTGATTTAAATGAGAGTACTTGTGGTACTACGGTCTACTCCGCCTTATATTTATTCAAATTCTGCTCTTTTCTCTTAAGGCAGCAAGGAGGCAGCATTCACTTATGCCATCACTGCAGCCGGAGTTGCCCACGCAGTGACCACAGCTTGTAGCCAAGGCAACCTCAGCCAGTGCGGCTGTGATCGTGAGAAGCAGGGCTACCACGACCAAGAGGAGGGCTGGAAGTGGGGAGGCTGCTCAGCTGATATTAAGTACGGTGTGGAGTTCTCGCGACGCTTTGTAGACGCCCGGGAGATCAAGAAAAACGCCCGCCGGCTGATGAACCTGCACAACAATGAGGCAGGGCGAAAGGTAACCCATGCAAAAGGACAAAACAAACTGAATCCATCTAATCTCTTTTTGGGGTTTAATGATGAAAACATCATACAACACCATACTCCAGTTTGAATACGTGTAACATTAATAGGAAGAGGGAAATGCCTAAATTGGCATAGATTGTCCATGATTATACACTTTAGTTTATTTGTTGTGTATTTGCATCAGTTACTATAACTGTATCAGCCCTGTACGAGTGCAGAAATGATTTAACAAAGCTCCTGTACACTAGAGTGGGAGTGTGTATCTGCGACAGAAAGGCAAAACTTGGAAGATGCAGCTGCCAAAATGGAATTGTGCCATAGCCCTACTACATAATGTCTAGTAATTCATTGAATTACTACACATTAGGTGAGGATAGAGAATGTTATTGGAAGTCTCACTCTCTTCCTTTGTTAGTGGCAGCACCAAAGACCATACTTCCGTACCGTCGCACACTCTAAAGCAACCAAAGTCAAGAGCAAACTCCCCCAGAATGTGATAGCCACGAAGGGAAAGACGGAGTCACTGATTTGACCAGGGCTCCTGACACGCAAGTTACTAGATGTTCAAAGAATGAGCTTAGTCGCTCAAAATCATTATCACTCTTATAATGAAAATGTGAAGGTAATCTTTTTCACATCAACACCACGCGCAGTCACATGGGCAAACAGTCACCTGTCAATTTTGTCATTTGAAAATATTTGTATGGCATTATCATATAAATCTGGCTCAAACCACAATGTAATTCTATTCGTGTATGGTTGCACAACAGCTCTGGTCAGTTTTCTCGGGCTGTCACGCCAATATGTGGTCTGAAGAAAGGTAAAGTTAATTAGAGACTACAGTCTTGGGGTACGAGTTATTTTCCCCAGGTTTTGAGACATAAAGTTGGCAAACCAGTTAGAGTGCTGAAAGTTGGAAGTGTCCGCAAAAAGCCCAGCTTACCAAAAGAGACGGACATAAAGGCAATGCGATTGCTATTTACAGTTTCGATTTCAAGCGACGGACGTGTTTAAAACCATCTATGTATTAACACGCACAATATATTTTCAGCTCTTTAACTATCTCTTTTAATTCATACAGACCTAATTTCTACTCTCTATGTGATCAGATCCTAGAGGAGAGGATGAAGCTGGAGTGTAAGTGTCACGGCGTGTCCGGTTCCTGCACCACTAAGACCTGCTGGATCACCCTGCCAAAGTTCAGAGAGATTGGTTATCTGCTGAAGGAACGCTACAGCGGAGCAGTTCAAGTAGAGCCGGTCCGGGCCTCGCGCCTCCGCCAACCCTCCTTCCTACGACTCAAAGAGGCTCGGGGCTACCAGAAGCCCACGGACACAGACCTGGTGTACCTGGAGCGTTCGCCCAACTATTGCGAGGAGGACACAGCCACAGGAAGCACAGGAACACGGGGAAGACTGTGCAACGGCACTTCAACACACACAACAGACAGTTGTAATTTGATGTGCTGCGGCCGGGGTTACAACACACACCACTACACACGCATCTGGCAGTGCAACTGCAAGTTCCACTGGTGCTGTTTTGTCAAGTGCAACACGTGCAGTGAGAAATCAGAAGTTTTCACCTGCAAGTAGGGAATGAGGAAGCGGGACACTGTGGTTAAAGATCAAAAGGTTATGACAAAGTGGAATTTGAAGTGAAGGACTTGGAAGTATTTATTCAACAATTTGCACATTTTTACATCCTATTTTGGAATTCTAAAGAAAGAAAAAAAAAAATATTCGGAAGACAACATCTTGCAACATCTGTAAGATGTAGCTTACAGATGTCACGCACGAGAAGGAAAAACAAGGACTATTGTTGGATCTTGAGAAGACTTTTGTAACACATTAACTGGAAATGCTACGACAGCAAGGCGCTTCAGACTGTCATGACAGAAGACGGGCTCCTGATGACGATTGAAAGATGGCAGTGGAATACTTTTAACTGTACGCTCACACTGTATTCTGTTTGAACACTGAAAATAAAAAAAAATTATTTATGTTAAGACATTTTTTAAACCTAGTCTTATAGGACTGATAGCAAACTCAATTGCTCTTTAAGATTTTTCCTCTCTTTTATGATCTTCAATTGCTTCTGATACATTTCAAGCTGAAAATAACAGATTTTGAGTCACATGGCCATTATCAATCGTCAGTGGCTTATTTCTCTATGGAGGAGTTATTTTTCTTTTGCACTCACGGTCACATTTTTTTCTCTTTTTCATGGGACATCAGTAAGTTGTGTGGTTGAGTGCTGTGCTGACATCTCTCTCATGGACAAATTCCCCTCTGAAACCAGACCCTTTGTTAAGCCAAGAGGCAAAGAGGCAGAAAATACTCCCAAACTATTTTAAGCATCCAACTTGTCAGTTTGAACGGCACTTTCCATCCTGACCGTGTTCATTGTTTTGTTTTCGGAGGGCTCCTGACTTCTGAGAAAAGCATGGAAGCCTCCATAGAGGTGCAATCAGGTTCAGATACATCCAACATTCCCATGAATGGCAGAGACGTGGAATTCCACATGATGGCCTCTGCTTACACAAGGCCTTCCAGCGCGGTTTAGGCCTGCCTGGGTGGATGGCATGTGCCCTAACAACACAGAGGGGGGTATGAGAGGATCAAAGGCCTCAAAGCTATTTTTGGAAAGCATCCTTAATGTATTCAGAAATGTTTATTTAGGCTTTATATAACTTACAAAACAATTTGAAGAGTATATTTTTATATGAGGAACGTGGCACTTTATGTCATTTATAGATGGAAAAGAAAGTCACTATTTACAAGTGTTTTCTAATGTCATTGTATTCAGATTTGAGAACTATAAATTATTTGGAATTTATGTTTTTGATCAAAGCCAAATTGTAAATACTCCACGTGTTTTATCAAAGTAGCCCAGATTGTTCATCTCATTCACAATTCAACGTAGCTCATAAAAGCAAGAATGATTCATCAAGTGTTGGAAAGTCCAGGAAATGTTGTGTAAACTGCTGTTAAGTATTGGAGTAAATTCATGGAATTGCGAGTAGATAACACATTGAAAGCGTCAGCAACCAACGAGTTTTGCAGCTTTACATCAAAGAGATTTCTGTGTTCCCAGTTGTCTACATGGCTCTTTCAGTAACTAGGATCCTCATCACTCATTGATTCCTAAAAGCATAGTTGTACCTATAAATACCACAGAACTGCCACAGACCAAATACAATAATAAGGTCTGCATCACTTACAAACATGGACAGTTGTATTTTTTCTTTTTTTTACCAATAAAATTTGAGCATCCTTTTATCGCCTCTTGAGTTTTATGTCACATCTGGCCTTTATTGGCCTTATTAAAATCATTACCAGGAAAAAAAATAAAGCTGTTAGTCACACACACACAATACTTTATTAAGCATTATATAAACATTATTTGACCCAAACATAAAACATACTTTACATCCTGACAATTGTTTTTTGCTGAAGGCAAATATCAAACCAGAAGGCACAAATACTATATAGTAGAGGCCTGTGGTATAAAACGCTGATATGGGAAACACAAGAACTTCTGGCCTCGACTGATGTGGTACTAATGTGTTAGGAGGTGAACAGGCAGCCGCGGCCATGCCACCTCATTCAGCCCGGCTGACTTGCACAGCCTCTTTCCTGTGGGGCTGAAAAGCATTGCAGCCAGCCAGTCGAGCGCAAGTAACAGCTGTTTTGTTAGCTGTCTGAAATCCTGGGGACCGGAACCACATAAGCTCCCTTCACTATGCCGGCGGATTGAGGGGAGAGTCCAGCCGATTGTTTCAATACATTTTGTCATTAAAAATCAGAGGCAGAGCAAACAGGGTGGGGCAGGGTGCGAGCAGGCCAGTAAAGCGCTGCATTGTTGAGGTGTCAGGACTGTTCAGCTTATCCAGCAACGGGAGGAGCAGGGAGGGATGTCATTCTGCAAACTAATGCTTCCCACTCACTCTTTGGACATACACTTTCAGTATGCTCTCATGCGTTGTCTACTGATCCAGAATCACCATCTCTTATCAAATGAACACACACACACACACACACACACACACACACACACACACACACACACACACACACACACACACACACACACACACACACACACACACACACACACACACACACACACACACACACACACACACACACACACACACACACACACACACACACACACACACACCTCTAAACAGAAAATACCATATTCACTAAATCTCTAAGAAAGTCTATGCAGTCTGGTAAAAAACTCAAATGTAGCTTGCCCAGAGCAAAGAGAAGCGGTCTAAAACATGTACTTAATGTTGTGAGTTTAAAGATGGATAACGATCTATGATGCATGCCATAAGACCTCATCTCTTACAGTATGTATCTATAGTACTATGCAATAAGATGGAAAAAAAGATCATTAAGAATAAGATGAAATTCACTATGTTGAGTATAAGCTCATGCTGTATACTGAGCAGTTTTTAAATTACAAAACATGCATAGCGTCAGTTATTAGTTTTAGTATTGCATTTTGCACTTAGATGTCCTTAGATTATAATATTAATATCACACCAGTTTAGAGAAATTGTTTTAAGCGTTTGAATGTCCCCCTGGCAACGACACCACCATTTAAGTAGGTAAGGCGGTGAGGGGGTTGATTACTTCATGTTTTGGTCATTCTCTGTTTTTCGCGGTTACTGCAGAAGTCACTATGGGCCTGGGATTAAATCCCAACCCCTGCTGGTAACATCAGTGTCTGTGAAAAGTGAAAAGCCCGGACACTGCGGTGCTCTTTGTCTTTGGATTATACCACAAAGCATCAGCTCTGCCAAAAGGTACCAGCATGCGTTCGCTTCTCCCAAACTCTTCATTTCCTAGACCCAGGTCAAGACAAAACAAGAGCTCCTGATGTCTTGACCTTTGCTTTTTTACCAGGGTGACCCCATGGGCCTTTTGTGTATCAATAATATCTTAAGCCCCATCTGGGCATGAGTGCAAGCATTACTCAGGTAGAAAAGTAATTTAAACATACTTCTCTGATAGAAATATATAATTCTAAAGCATTTTTCTTCTTAATCTAGCGGCTGTGTGGCTGTCAAGTTATTCTGGACAGACACAACATGTATATGTTTAGTAGTGGACAGGTAATTCACCCGCAGAAGAAGCTTAAGTATTAGGTAACATTAATGGAGGCTTGTAGCACAACAAGAGCACATGTTCACATAAGTGTGTATGTGTGCACATGTACTTTATTCCTTTCTAAACAAATACTTTGCATGAAAACCTGCTTGCGGGTTGGGGGCCTCCTCTCTCCGGGTGCTCCTCCAAGGTTTTCAACAGTCTTTCCTCACAGTTTTGAGCAGCAAGCCTCCATCTCGCTCCTCCACCAAGAAACCCAACTCCTTGAGCGCAGAGTAGTCCGTGGTGCCACGACGTTCCAGGGCGCTGACCTGCTCCTGGTTCTGCACGTTGTGTTCTAAGAGGTTCCTGATGGTAAAGATGGCCCACTGACTGATAACTAGAGGTATCGGTTAAGGACAGCAACATCGGAATTTCAATTCTACAGAAAGAAACACAACATGAGCATGTGCAAGTGTTGTAATTGTAAGATGAATTTACAAAATTGATTTCATGAAAAAATGCATACGCGGAGAAAAATAAATAACAAAAAGTTGTAGTTATACTGTATTGAAAAGGTAGAATGGTAAAGAGGTAACAGTGGTAACATTTTTAACAGGCCAAACATTTTTAATGTCAACTCACAAGTGCCTGGTATTCGCCTTAGGTCGAGGAGTACGCAGACAGCCCAACAAACAAACAGTTGTTGTGTTTTGTGATTTAAAACATTCTCAGCTCACCCCTCTCCAAGTTTCCCGCATAAATCTATAAACATTTTCTTCTTTGACAATCTTTTTCTGAACAGAAATGCTGACACCTACATGAAAAAGGTGGACAGTGTGGATTGTATGTGCGTGTATGTGCATGTATGGGAGAGGGACACTAGGACTAAGGCTGGGCTCAGACTATTGACCTGGTTAAAAGACAGTGATGGAGATGAGAAAGGCTTAGGGGTTTGAGCTTAGTGACTAGCAGTGTACTCCAAATAAAAGAGAAATGGGTGTGTTCTTAAAGCCTGTCAAAGTCTTGTGAAAAAGGCCACAAAAAGCACATATGTACACTACTGTACCTCCACTTCAAGATGGACCTCAATACAGTTATCACTGTATTAGATAGACCAGTACAATCTAATACAAACTGATACAACAGTCATTCAATAGATCCTATCTTTGTGAAGCTTACTGTTTTTGTTGACAATGTGAACAAAACTATGCGAGTCGTTAGTGATGTTGTTCATGTTGTATCAAATTAACACCTGTTTATAATATTATGCCTCCCCAATGTATGTAAACGGGGGCTGAAAACCATTATAAACACATGCACAAAATGCAGACTAATACAAAAGCACCACTAATTACCATGTAACTGTCTTAACTTTCTGATACATTGACAGACTTGAACGCTCCTCAAAACAAAAAGTAGCATTCATAAGCCGCACAACAGACTGCAGTAATGAAGGCAGCTAATCAGTTGATACCATTAACCAGCTTGCAAGCAAAAGACGATCGAGAGGTGGTGAACACAAAATATTCAACAGTTTTTTTTTCGGCCAGCCTACACACACAATGCAGCAATCAAAGCTTGATGCAACACTTATGTTTGGTTGCAAACCCACCAGCTTTCCTGTGCAAACACGCCAAACTCAATTCTAAAAGTGCCAGGGTAAGATAAACAAGGCCTAAAAGGACTTTTCGGCATAAATATGAACAATGATTTTAGATAAACTTGAAATATATGTACATAAACACAGATGGTTTTGTATGTCCAGACCATCAACTTATGTTAAAGGATACATGGGTTGTTGCTATCTATGCTGCAGTTATCCAAGATGAGGGGGATGCCTTCCAGTTCTCTCACCTGAGGAAACAAGGTCAGTAAGTTTAAAATAATGGACTGGTAAACATGTCTGTTTTCACTTTCCATGTTCACGGTTTAATACCAGTTCTGGAACAATGCTTTAGTTGACAACTTCCTTAGCTCAATAAAACTAATTCCACAGTGTTCAATCAAGTATCTGTATATGCTACACCATGCATCAGGACATTCTGTATGGATTGTCTTAATGAAACATCATTGGGACAATAGAAAATCTGAAATTACATCACTGAAAAACAAAGTTTTTACAGCCTCTCATATCGTATTCAAAGCAATAGTAGTATCAATGGCACCAATAGTTTTTGCTTTTCGCCACACAACTCTGAAGTCCATACTTTATATATTGTGAAAAACACAGATATACTAGCACATAATGCCTATTCTCATTGAAAAAAAGAGAAGAGAAAGCTCTCATCAACAATATTTAAATCTTACAGAGAAATGTTACATTGAGATGTAGGATTTGGTCAAACAGTGCAGTCTAGCCAGTGATCACTTTTTAAAGAGAAAACAAAGAACAAATTCATTTGAAGGCAAGAAATTCATTCAACCTAAGTGTCCCTGTCCTTAGCGGAGCCTCACATCCATGCATAAGCAGCAGTGTGGTTGTGGGTTAGTCTAGGGCCGTCACAACAGAGGGATCTGCTCTGTATCATGTGTCTGATTCTATAGGCTTAATTATCGTCTTCGCTTGCTGTTGCCTCTCTTTTGCCGTTGTGGTTACCCTCCAAACATACTGGTGGGTGCTTCAGAATGAGACGAAGCGCTGAGTTTCCGAAAATGGAAATGTCATTTAAATTGTCAAAGAAACAAAGTCGCTGACTAGTACAAGCTCCCAGGTCTGATTTTCCACTTTCAAAATTATTGTTTGAAGTTGCTTACCCAATAAAGACATGAATAACAAGCGACTGGACACTGACTTCAGTCCGGTACACGCAGTTCAGCGCCTTGCATGCATCTTAAATTACAACCTCTCCCAAAGGTGAACAGAATGACATTTGGTTTACTGGAAGCGATCTTAGTGAAAACAGATATGGGGTGATTTCAGACCACTGACAGACCACAGATCAGCATCCATAAACATTATAGAGGCCAACTGAGGGTGGCCATCCCACAAGCATTCCACAAATCTGTTTCTATTAAGTAGGACTGAGTCTATAATATGCTGGAGATGGAGGCAAACTCCTCCCCACCCGCTTTATGATCCTGCTGTGCTTTGTATTAATAGTGAGATGCGGACAGATACTGATGAGGGAACTGATAAAAGTCACCAAAGAGGAAAGGAATGTTTCACATTTTAGTGCAAAAACCAAGTTGTTGTGTTGAAAGAACTGGTAGGCTTGCAGTCACAGAAACACACAGCCTTATGCTTCATTAGGCATTACACTTATTTGCAGTCCTCAGTTTTCACTGACACAACAGCCCACTACTAGAACCTGCACTCCAAACATGCTAATTTGGTGTAGAGGCTCTGTCAAAGAAAGACCAGGGGTCCTCCCAGTCCTCTTCTTGACCTATGACCCCATTATGTAGACTGATCAAGGGTGCTTACCAAAAGCCCTCAGATCCCAGAGAAAAAAATAAATAAAAAATCTAATGACTAAAACCAACAATAATCTAGCTGTAGGTATTCTATGCAGTTCCTCTTTCTTAAAATCTCCAGACATCAGCTTCTTGAGGACCATCATTTGGTGAAATATTACAATGGTAGTAATTTTGTAAAAGCTGATTTTAATCACATCAAATTAAAGTTTTATTTTATTTTGTTTCTGACCTTCACAGGAAACCTGCCTTGAATGCAATTTTAACTATCCATTCACTCTTGTCCAAGATGTAGCATCAGCATAATTTAAGGTTGCTAATTAATTACTAAAAAATAAGCCATCAGTTTGTTAGGGTGCTTTTATACCTAACCTGCTTGGTTTGGTAAAAATAAAACAGCATTTTGAACGATTTGTTTAGAAAGCTGTCAACTGAACTCTCTTGTAGAGTAAGGCTGCTGTCACACATACAGTACACAAATGCAGGCAAGTGAACATTGAAACACAAACTGGAACAGAACTAAAAGGCAACAATTTTAGGCCTGTCACGATAACAAATTTTGCTGGAAGATAAATTGTCCCAGAAATTATTGCGATAAACGATAATATTGTCGTTGAGAGACCATTTTCATCTAACATAATGATAATGGCATAATAATGCAGGTAAACCCTTTCAAAGATCAATACACTTATTTCTAAAGAATATTTAACACTGGAACTGGAAGACGTTTTAAATATCCACAATATGTCTTTGATCTCCTTTAGTATGTCGTCTCTCACGCTGTTGTACAGTTGTGGAATTGCCGTTTGTGACACGTATGTTCTCCCAGGCAATTCGTACTGGCTGTCAAATGTTTGCAGCATTCCTCGAGTGTTTGTGGGATAGACTACAGACTCTGTACTACATTTAACAATTATTTAACACTAAATATAAAATTTAAATAATATATAATTAATAAATTAAATCTGCCACATGGCGAGTAAATGTTTGTACCAAAATAGTTCTGTTTTTCAGTCTTCATTTTGGCAAAGGTGCAGCTTCTGCTCCTCTGCGCGCACACACACACACACACACACACACACACACACACACACACACACACACACACACACACACACACACACACACACACACACACACACACACACACACACACACACACACACACACACACACACACACACACACACACACACACACACACACACACTTTCCTGAAACCGACTGCGAGATTGACAAGTCCACAGCGGCGTCTATGTCCGTGTATGTCTCCACCACCTCCACCTGCAGTATGTCAACTGTGGTTTGGGATGAAAGGGAGAAAACGGAACGCCGAGTAACACAGCGGATATACTTTACTTTTTTTTTTTGACGGCGCCTTAACTGCAAAGTGCTGCGGGAAACCCTGCTCCAACTCTCAACTGGCATTTTCTGTCTCTCTCTCTTCGCCAGGAGTCCCGCCCACACAAAGACCACGCGACTGACAAGAGGGTTCACTCCTCGTTACGCTAAGGAACAGAGAGTGGTCACCCAGTCTCTTTGGTAGAGAGAGAGAGAGAGAGAGAGAGAGAGAGAGAGAGAGAGAGAGAGAGAGAGAGAGAAGGAAAACAAACAAGCATGCAAATAGAAATTATCGCGGCCGGAAAAATTATTGAGCTCATTTTTTTTATCGTGCGATTAATTGATTTATTGAATATCGTAACAGGCCTAAACACTTTTCTCACTTGGTCCAGACCAACTGAACCAAACTTCAGGTGTGAAGGACCAATGTTTCTGTTCTTTCATCCAACCAGCCATTCCTAACCTTGTTCTGGTTGTTGGCATTGCTGTAACATAGGTTTCCTATCAGCCGGATGAGGTGGGCCTTGAAACTGATGACAGGAGAATGGGAGGAAGCGTCTCCATCTCCACTGAAGGAGGAGAAGTTCTGAGCAGCACTGAAAATATTCTTACTGGCCTTCCCTATAGCATGTACCTGCCCCAGGAGCTCTGCAGAGAAAAAGTAAAGAGTGAAAAGCAAAAGAGCACACAGAGTAGCAAGATGTAGAAAAAGACACATAATATACCCCAATCTTAAATTCATTATTATTCTAATTATGGATTTTGAATTATAGTTTTTAATTTCTTGATAAATATACGTGTTGTTATTGGTGTTTCAGTACCCCATAAAGTGATTTCTGTCAAACTTGTATTGTATATGAACTTTGCTGTGTTTTTATTGCTTGTCAACATAAGGCACAGTGGTGTGCAGGAAGCTGCAGGAAAATCTGTTTTCTGTGGATGATTTGATGGGGATCTGGATCTTTCACCATTTCAAGGAGTGTCTATGGTGTAAACATAACATATTTACCATAAGACGGCCAAATTGGACCCACAAACTCCAGTTGCGGAGCCGGTCAGAGAGGTTGTGTGAGTCTATGTTTTCATTTACCAACAGTGGTCACTAGAAGGTCAGGATGGTCCTGGAGAAACATGAACTGCCTGTGGTCTGAGGTCATCTCACACAGCACGTCCAGCAGACTAATCACGGTCAGTGCCTCCTGCAGGACCTACAGGGGATTGCAACCAAGGAGTTGGTCACGTGGGGAAAGGATGTCGGAAGTGAGATGTTAGGGAGGGGACTAATGGAAAACTAGAAAAGTTCTCCAAATGTTTCATGAGGGAAATAACATAATACCAACACTTCTCTGTGTTCACATATATCAGTCAGGTTTACTATCTGTACCTCATCATTGGAAGCTGAGCCAGTGGCGAGTGTCAACACAGCTCCACAACATTTCTGGAAGGAAGTAGCCAGGAAGCGAGCAACACTAGGAGGGATACCACAAGAGTCTTCCTCTTGTAGCTGGGCAAAGAGCAGCTCTAATAGAGTAACTCTGACACACACACACACACACTTTTATTAGCTTTTCATCAACTTCCAAACAACATGTTTAACTGCAGTTTATTGTCTGTCACTACTTTGAAAGTAAAGTACCTTTCATGGTGAGACATCCCAGAGTACATGCTCTCCACCAGAGCTGAAGACTTGAGGAAATACTGGGTAGCAATGAGAACCCTGTGAATGGAGAGAAAAAAAAAAAAAAAAAAAAAAAAAAAAAAAAAAAAAAAAAAAAAAAAAAAAAAAAGGAGAGAGAGAGAGAGAGAGAAAAACTAGAGTAGATAATAGTAGGTAATTCTTTGACATGATACACACACACTGAACTCTTTAGACAAACAATTACAATTGCTTCACACACCAACCCAGACACACACACACACACACAAACTCTTACGTCCAGTCCAGGTCAGGTTGGGTCCTACAGAGCTCCATCACCCTGAGTGCCAGCTGGATGTTCTGAGGATCAGACAGTTCTTCCACTTTGGCTTCATCCAGACATGTGTGGAGTACCATGGAGGTATAGTTTACCACCTTCTCATCATCAACACTGAGCAGCTGCCTGTTCACACATGTTTGGGTTGATTCAATGTTAGGACAAATGCTTGCCTACAAATGTCTACAATAAAGATTTCACAAATGCAAATACTAATACAGAATGTTTTTTAGTGTATAAAGCAAAGGGCTTAATGAGGTCTCAAATCAACTCGGTTTTTAGTGTGGAAGAGACAGAGAGATGTGGATAATATTGATAAAGTTTAGGGCTAGTTTGGGAACCTTAGCTCAATGAGCCACCAGGATGCCCCTACAAAACATTTACTGGGAACTTTAAAACAACAATAATAAATGAATAAACACGAAGTGAATTATAACAATTTTATGTAACAGTGTTGCTCACGGTGTTAAAATACATTACAGCAACTGTGGCACGCAAAACTTACAGGAGAAGATTTGGGAAGCTCAGCTGCCAAATGTCATCTTTACACATTTGGTTTCCAACCGATAAGTTACCGAGAAACTGGATCCCACAACGAAGAGCTGGGCCATAGAGGAAGATTAAAAATAAATAAATATAAGTTCAGTACCAAAAAATCTAATAATTTTATAACAATTACCTCATTTTAGACTTACGTTCAAATATGCCATCTCTGCTCTCCAGATGTGCGGTCTGAAAGAAGCTTAGGAGTTTAAGGGATACATCAATGAAACCAAGCTCCCTAGAGGAAAAAAAAACAAATTATTTATTTGATATACCTCCTGTATATTTATATCCTCATTAATATGCTAAGAAGGTGGACACAATAACATGAACACCTACTGTATAATGCAACCGAATGTAATTATGTAATAACAACAAAATAAGCAACTTACAAAGTAGAATTATTTTTGATACGTGACAAAAAGATGTTTAACTTTACGGTAATGTTTGAGACCATACAGTTTGTGAACTTCCTATATCCGTTTAATATTCTCCCATCTACTAATCCTATTACCTGAGCAGACTCTGGTTGCGAGTGCTCTGGACACAGGAGTTCCTCTGAGCCCTAAAGCACTCAGCGGTCAACTGCAGCTGCAGGGCGACAGACTGCAGGTCCTGATCGTCACAGCTGGCAGCATGAAGCTCATCACACAGTCGGGACAAAACATTTAGAAGAATGGAGAACGCCTCCTCCTTCACAGCATCTCTGGGAGCAGGAAGTTGACCAAAAAAAAATAAGTAAAGAAAGTTAATGTATTGCACTGGTAACGTTACCCAAGCCTGGGGGCAACCAGAGTAAAAATGTGGAGTGAAACTTCAGATAAATAGCCCTGTTTTTCAGCAGACATGTTAATTAACCGAAACAGGTGTAAGCGCTACGCATTGGATTCCAACAGGAGGGAAACACTATTCGACGGTACGGCACCATCATTAGTAATTAGTTACACCTGTGCTTTCCCTGCTATGACAATTCAAAAATGTCTGAATCCAGATATCTAGCTAGCACAGTCGTCTTTGTAAGTAACGTTAACAGCTAAAATGAATAGGTCAGTATAGTGAACATAGGAATTATATTGCAGTTATGTGGCTTAACGAACTCCACCTTACTGTTTATTAACACAGAAAGGACAACAAACCGGCCGAGTCCACAACATTAACGTTACACCGGTGTCCGGACGTTATATTTGACAGTAACGTTGGCAGACACTTCAAGCTAGCGTTAGCTTAGCGGGTAACGTTAAGCTAACATAGCTAGGTTTCCTCTCAAAGGGGCAGTAAAAGACGTTGTCTGCACCTGTATTCCTTGTCCCGTAACGCAGCCGTGAATGTTTTTAAAACCTGTAAGTGTTCAGGGCAGTGTTCTTCATTCAAAATACCAGCGATAGACGGTGAGATGTCCAGGGTGCTGTCGGTATTTGCCATGTTTGTTTGCCTGGTAAATGCTAAATCGGATCCACTAGACGTGGTTAGGTTTAGGCAGGAGTGGGGATTGGTCAGAGTAAGCCAATCAGAGGCCGAATAAGGCGGGCCACGAGGTAAGTCCTTTGGCGGATCTGATCTAGCATCTATCAGCGGGTTCAGTCGTGTGGGCGGGACGTCCGGATAAATATCTAACACGCTATTGGTTTAATCCAGGTAAAAGGCGGAGTTAGAGCATGTGCTGCTGTTTTCACACAGTTGTCAAGTCACTCCTTTGTGGTACAAAAATACAGAAAGAGACACAATAAAGAGAACTCTGAAAATGTTATTCAATTTATTGAGAGAAACTGGGCTGATAATTCATGGAACGGTGTAACCAATAAACAAACTACTAGTTTTTTTTAGCTCTTTCGGTCATCATTTTTTACGCAATTTATTTCAAAGATCTGCTTTGTAAGAATTGTAATAAGCATGTTTTACAGTGTTATATACATCAACCACCATGGGTCTAAGATACGGTCTTTGGGACTGTTTTGGGGCAGGATGGCAGCTCCCATTACATGTATTATTTTATTAGTGTGCTGTGTAGCTATACTTAGATATACCCAAATTATAACATCCAATAA
This sequence comes from Perca fluviatilis, assembly GCF_010015445.1. Lineage (NCBI taxonomy): Eukaryota > Metazoa > Chordata > Actinopteri > Perciformes > Percidae > Perca > Perca fluviatilis. The sequence goes on from NC_053134.1 coordinate 17,208,003, forward strand.
TTCCTGAGATAGAAGTTCTGTACGGTGCAGCTGCACTCACATCTGAAATCCATTCACCTAAAGCAACGTTTAAAGTCAGAAGATCAATTAATTGAGCCCAAACAATTTGTGGGACAACAAGCCACAGGACAAGCCTTTGGAATTTCCATGCAGTGGCAAATTTTAGATTACAGGATTGGCCTCCGTATGGTTGCCCCCTGTGTTTTCACTGGCCAGGCACAGCACAGCAGTGGTGAAAAGGCAGATCAATGTGGAAGAGAGTTGATTATGGATGGTAAGAAGTATCCACCTCAAGCGATTTGTCAGCTTTAAGATGAGGTATTTGAAGATCAAAACATTCCCAGGAAAGGATTCCCATTAGTTAGTAGAATAACTGGAAATATCCTCACAAACTGGAAGTGGTATGTTGTGATAGGGAATCTGAAGAGTTGAGTTACAGGAATAACAGGACATCCTATCAGATTTGAGTTATTCTGAAACCGCAGTTATGCTAAGTAGAGGATGGTTGATTTAGTCTGCTGTGGTAGAGGATCAAGCTCTTTTTAGTAAAAAACATGAACATAATTAACAGATGGTTGTTACAGTCTCATGGTACAAAACACAATCAATGTTGAAAGCAAGTGTGTAGATTAAGCTTTTTATTATCAAATGAAGCATGTCACATCTGGTCGTTCAAAACGAAATGAACCAACAGTCTATTACAGTGGCACTCATGACAACAAAGTCTGAATTCAAGTTAAACACGGTATACAAATTAGGGAGATAAGGGCACACTGTTTATCTATTACATTACTTTTTTTAAATGTAACTTCTCACATCTGGGGTATCAAGTGAGAAATTAGTATTTTTATGAGTGAAAAATAACTTTTTAGCCATGTTAGCGACATGGCTCTATAAAGTTTTACGATGTTGGTTGGTTGGTCAGTCCACCACCACTTAAATATCTCAACAACTATCAGATAGATTGGCAAAAATTTGGTACAGACATTCATGGTTGACACATGGTGTATCCTAATAACTTTGGAGATCCCCTGACCATCCAATGCCACCACCAGGTCAAATTTTCACCTTTTCTAATACTTAGGTTTCTGAATAAACCGTAATGACGTTCCCATGATCCTCAGCTTGTTTTTTGTGCAAATTAGCAAATGTTAGCATGCTAACTGACTAAAATGAGGAAATGAGCATGTAAGCGTGCTTAAATTAGCATGAAGCTCAAAGCACCACTGTGCCAAAGTACAGAGCTGCCAGCATGGCTCTTAGTCTAATCTAATCTAAATCTAAGGGCCCTAAGCCTGTAACCATATTTTGTAACTACTTTTGTACTTTTTATGTATAAGAATATTTATATGTATACAAAGATGCTGTAAGATTTAACTTTTCTATATTCAGTGCTTATGTATTTAGTGTAATATTTATAAGAGTATAAGAAGAGGAATATGTATAGTTATAGTTGCAAGAAAGAACAATGTCACACAGGAAGAGGAGCTGATGTTCTGCATCAGCTAATGGGGATCCTAATCAAATCAAATCAAATCAAAGTCCGGTATCTTTTTGTGTTCTTGTCTTACCGGTATAATAATAATAATATGTGTATATTGTGTTGAAAATTACAAAGACCTAATTGTAAACTAATTACCTGGATGGGTCACAAACTGCTTCTGTAACTGTTTTCAGTACATCTAAAACATTTGCAAATGAAATGATCTCATCTTGCGTGCAACAGCATTAACATTTGAGGTGTTTTTAAATGTTCAGCAAGTGTGGCGTCCTCCAGATATTAAAAACTATATTTGCCACGTTATGTGTTGTATTGCTGATGGAGTATCGTTCCCTCCCTCAGAACCAAAACTCTGAGATGAAGACATGGATGATGACAGCGTTGCTATGGGTAATGACCCCTGACTTGACATAGTTCATAGCCACCTTCAACTCAAAGTCCCTGGGGCCAGTGATAGGTTTCACCTGCCGAACCACACCTTAGGGAATGACACAGATTGGGATTAGTGACGGAGATTCAGTTTCAAGTCAATGCAATATCTGTATAATGTTTATTAAAGGATTTCATGAATGATTGACTGCCTGGTTCCAAGTGATACTCTCTCCACTTACCCATAATCATGCCCTTGTGGGAGCGCTTCTCAACGTCAAAAGAGAACTGTTCATCTGCAGCCAGGATGTCAAAGAAAATACTGGTGGCTCCGGGGAGAGGAGCAGGGTTATCTGCCGTAATTGTCTGCAGGAAAATGATTTCTGTTGGGAGAATTGGTATAAAGTTTGTTTTCGTTTGATAGAAGCAAACCACAAAGTGCATTTGGTTCTTCAAATTAGATATTTATGATTTGATTAAACAATTGTTTTGTGGGTTGAAACAAGTAATTGAATCTTAAGTGCTGTGGCAGGTTGGTGGGTGGAAAGTTGTATTTCAATGAGGCTGTGAATAATTTTAGAATTTGCTATTATAAGCTACCGAGGTAACTCTTTCAGGCCTGAGCCAAAAACTGTGTTCACAATAACCAGGGGTTTATGAAAATGAATATCTTATGAAAACAATTGTATTCAGGATTTATGATGGATTATCTTAATATGTAGAATTTAGGTTCGCCTAGAAAACGTGACAAAAAATGCAATTTAAAGGTGCTGTAGGTAGGATTGGGAAGATCTGGGTCTTAGCCAAAAAATTTGAACAATGACAACTTCTCAGTCCCTCCCCCCTTTCTGCTAAGTTTAGCTATAACAACTATGGCCTTTCAACAGTCTTGTAACCAATAAATAAAACAGGCAAAAATTAAGTATGATAAACATTTTCCAAAGGTAACTATTACTAGATTATTATAACCAATTACCCATTAAGGATTATGGGAATCAACCAAACTTCACACCTGCATTATAGAAACTCATGCACATCACCACATGTACTCTAAATGCACCTGGTAAACAAGGACATCAAGGCTGCACATATACTAAGACCTTGTCTTACCTTCTGGTTTACTGAAGTCTCTGAAGGTTGGCAGAGAGATGGAGGTGTAGGTGATGAGGTGGGAGGTGTCGCGATTACAGTTGATGTCATAAGCTTGGCAGGCCTTACTACAACGCAGATTGACTGAAGCATCTTGTTTGGATCTGGAAAGGACAAACAGTGGTGATTGTAAGGAGACAAGAAGGAAGGATTGAAGGAAATGGGGAAAAGGGAGATTTAGAGGAATACACACAATCTGAAGGAGAAGTGTGAATTTCTCACAATTTCAGCCTATACAGTACATGCAACAGCAATTATGAGAAAGGTATTTGACCAAAGCTCCACAGTTGGGTTGAGCAAAAAGAACCTGGCAACACCTGAATAGCTCCATAGACCTCCATGGTTAACCAAGGAACGTGTGCCTTAAAAAGAGGCCAAACTCCGATTTGACAACCTAAAATCATGTTTGTTGGGTTCCCCAACGTGAAGACAGTAGCGCTTTCAAGTATGACCTTAAAAACTGCAAAGGGAGCAAAGCCATGTAATTAGCAGCAAGCAGGTGAGTCCAAGTTGTCCGCTAAGCATGAGGCCAAAGCCACAGAGATGATTGAGTGGTATTCCAGGGAAATGCCATGAAAGGAAATCGGGATGGTAAAAAGCAGGCGTAAGAATGAATGTCATTTGATGTGATCAATGGCATCATATTCATGTGGTAGACTATGTAAAAAGATCACAGTTTTGACAGAATCAGCATAAAAGCATTTCCAAACGATTACGTAATGCCATTCCAAAATAAGCCTCTGGAAAATACAGATACTATTATTATTACATACAGCATTTCACTATTTTATTTACACATAAATAATAATAATAATAATAATAATAATAATAAATAATTAATTTAGCATTTTGGAAAGTAGAAAGTGACATGATCCGACAATTTAAGAGAATACTTACCTCATGTATATGCATTTTTTTTTTCAATCTTAATGCATACTCAATATGCATTAAACCCCAAAAACCAGCAGCATGAAAGTGGAACAGTGGAAAAGTTGTCTAGCTGCATTTATCCAGCTGACCAACAGAGCTACTGGCCTTTTGGTATCATTTACAGCAAATTAACTAGTAACCACCCAATACCAACACTAAAAGCCCCATCCATCATATGAGCTGCAATGCTGCTCCACCACTAATTGAGCCCCCATGCTGGCTGAGCCCCAGGTACCCATAAATAAGTGCCATGCTTATTTTTCTTGCTATCCGCTAAGGCGAGGACTGTTTGATCCTATGGTGAGGCCGCTTGGAAAAGATCATAGGAAAAATTGCTTTCAACATTAGAAATGACCACAGCGGAGGCAGCACGAGAGTAGTGGCAGAAACCATTGCCGGTGTGTGTTTGTGCTTGAATATTAAAGAGTGAAGAGCCATTTTTATCTGTCACTTTTTTAATTCCAAACACATATAAAGTACACATAAAGATAAGCTGCCACACAGACATGAGGTAGAGTGGGCTGGAATCAATGCAAATAATTACGCATGAACAACCCTGTCAAAGTGTTGTAGAGATCCTCAACAGCTAAAGAGCCCCATCTAGTGGTACAATGCCCTAATATATATATATATATATATATATATATATATATATATATATATATATATATATATATATATATATAAAAATGCCAGAAAGTATAACAAGCTGAAAAACAATGTATTGCTTAAAGAAATGCATCCCCAAGACCATATTACATATACAAATGCAATTCAATTAACAATTGTAACTTTTTGCCTTGATAACCAATCATTTACTGTAAAATCAATTATTTTACTCTATGATACAGGAATACGCAACGTAGTGGATATAGACTACATTGTGCTTAACTAAGCTAGCCGGCTGCTGATTGTTGAAGCTTCATTTTCAGCATACAAACATGAGAGTGCTATCAATTATCTCAGATGGATGCTGAAAAGAAAAGATGGCACTTTATTTAGCTATACCAATAAATCGATTTTTGTTGTTGAATAAACACTCAAATTCACCATAACAAACTGCTGTAGCATCATTATAGCTATGGGTGAATTATAGATATGGCCCATATTAACTGTATTGAGGAGTAGATGGAAGCCTGGAGCTGTAACTCCTAAATAAAGAAAAAGATAGATGAAAATGAAATCCAACAATGTAATAAGAGCAGTGGTGAGGACAAAATAGGGATAGACTTAAAACCCTCCAAATTAATTTCACAGCCTTCTAATATGGAAATGTTCTTGAGGGCCAGATGGGCTGCTCGTGCGTGACAAACACAGCAATCTTGGCCATGTACAGATGTGCCATCCCGTAGCGAATCAGCCTCATCTCCACGGTCAGGATAAAGTCCCGGGGCTGGGTTAAGGTACGGCGCAGTGAGATCTCTCCTCCATGAGCATGCTGCTGCACGAGGAAGTATCCCTCCTCGTCACCGGAGACTATGTTGATCTGCATATTGTCACCCGGCACGAAATTGGAGGGTCCCATCCTAAAAACATCAGCGGGGATGGGAGTGTTGGTGGGGAAGCTGATGTTGTAAAAGGAGATTCTCAGCGGGAGCAAGAAACACGACGCAGGATCCTGCGTGACCTCGCAAGTTAATCGCTCGCAACGGCTGAAAGGGAAAAAATGAAATACTCATTGGATGAAGGACAGAAACGGCTGCATGTACAGTACATGCGTATAGAAAAAGAGAGGAGATAGAGGGAGTGATAGACAGAAACTGGAGAGTGAGAGAGAAGTTTGTGCCTGACATCTGCAGGCAGTTAACAGCAGGCCAAAAACCGACCAAGTCCACATGAAAGAAAATATGGGTCAAATAAGAAAAAGGGTGCAAAATAATAATAAAAGAAAACAGAGTCTTGATACTTAACTACAGATGAGTATAAGATGCATCAAGCTCAACTGTAAACTATCAACCCTTTTATTTCAACAGCTCGACATAACCAAATAGACATCAGCTCTCACCCTTGTGCTGCTACCCGGAAGTTTGGAGGACATGAAAAGGACAGACAGCGAAATCCTCCCTGGACATTGAAGCAGCTCTCGGAGACAGAACAGGTATGTCTACCAGCTGCACATTCATCAATGTCTAAAAACACAGAGGGGGAGCAAAGGTTAGACATTTATTGAATAACAACACATCAGTAATTTACAACTCAGTTTTTATTGAGGATACCAAATGTTTGCCTACTGACCTAGACATGTGCGTCCATTGTGTGAAAGTGTGTAGCCTGTGGGTGGGCAGGTACAGTAAAAACTTCCCGGGGCGTTGGAGCAGCGGTAGGAACACACATTACCTCCAGTAGGCAGAGCACACTCATCAATATCTGAAAGCAGCCGACAGTAAAGACTAGTTAGTATTGTGATCACTTCCATGTTGATTTGCTACATTCATTAGGACCATGAAGTCTATCAGTACCTTCACATGTTATCCCATCGTTGTCACTCAGCTGGTAACCACGGCGACAGTAGCACTGGTATGAGCCATAGACATTTGAACACTCCTGGCTGCAAGGGTTGGCTTCACACTCATCGACATCTGTCCGCATACAGGCACAGATACAGACATCAAAATGCGTCATTTATGGATTCAAAAGCTAGGAATCAGTTGAGATATTGTATATCCACAACAGAGGTTGAACAAATTAATGAAATGAGGAGTGATTGGACCTTCACAGTTTCTGCCGTCCTGGGACAGCTTGAAGCCAAGGGTGCAGCTGCACTTGTAGGACCCCTCTGTGTTCTCACACTTGTGGGTGCAGAGTCGCCCGGGATAATCCCTGCACTCATTGATGTCTAAACACAGGGCACAGACTATGAATCTGCGTCAGAATTTACCAACGATCCACTTGTCTTGTGCCACTTCTTCTCCTCTACTTACCTAAAAATACATTTTTTCCTAGCTGATATGCACAAAATATTATAGCCGAAACTAAAAGATAGTAATGAATTTATACTGCACCATCACACAGTTTGGTGATAATGTTGAAGATGAAGCCAGTTCTGCATTCACAGCGGTAAAAGCCTACCAGGTTGACACAACCGTGGTTGACGCACACGTTCCCTGTACGACACTCATCCACATCTGTCAAACAAAGGGGACAAATTACATTTGTTAGTTTGAAAAGGGGAAAGTGAGAAACAAAGACTTCTTGCAGCAAAGGAAAACACAATATTGGAGACTTTACGAACAGGAAATCATTTATTGTGACAGTATCTACCTTCACAACGCGTGCCGTCCTCAGTCAGATGATAGCCGCGTCCACAGGTGACTATGTTTCTGTGACAGGTGTAGGAGCCCACTGTGTTGATACACGTCTGGCCAGGCAGGCATGGACTGGTATGGGCCACACACTCGTTTATGTCTAATGAGAAAACACATTAAGCAAGCCAGCTCTATTTTTTACCTGGGGAATGTTATTCCCTGAGCAGAGGTGTCAAAAGTATTCACATTCATTACTCAAGTAGAAGTCTAGATACCAGGGTTTAAAAAGACTTCTGTAGAAGTTGAAGTATCAACTCAAGCTTTTTACTCAAGTAAAAGTGTAAAAGTACTGGTTTCAAAACTACTTAAAGTATAAAAGTAAAAGTAATGCCATTAAGGACAAAAGCGTGAGCCGCGCCACAGGGGCCTATAGTGCACTACCCCACCTCCACAAAAACAACAATTTTCTTAAGGCCATAATGACTATAATGTTTTGTTAAAATGTTAATGTTGAAAAATGTGGGATGCACCGGTTTCAGCTGCATTGATGCCCATTGAAAATGAACGCATTTTAGTACAATGCAAATACATTAAAGACCCATAAATGTGTACTACTGAGCATTAACATGTGTTTCATGGAGCAGAAGATATGATTAATTTGTGTTTTTTTTAGAAAGTACAGATAATTGTGTGAAAATGTAAACAGTAGAAGTAAAAAGTCTGCTGTAAAATAATTACTCCAGTAAAGTATAGATACCCAAAATTTCTACTTAAGTAAGGTAACGAAGTATTTGTACTTTGTTACTTGACACAAAGTGTCACTAAGTGTGACACTAAACGCACCAATACAGCTGCCGATGGCGTCCTGAAGGAAACCGCCTGAGCACCTCTCCTTTGGGTGGCAGCGGAACGAGCCCTCTGTGTTGGTGCACACAAATTCTGCTCCACAGTTATGGGTCCCCAAAGTGCACTCGTTAATGTCTGAAACAGGCAAGCAGGGGAAAAAAATGAATGAAAGCATAAATATACAATGCATAAATAGTTTTTCTTTTTTACATGAAACACTGTCAACTAAAGGACATGTCGTGGTTGGTATCAAGGAACTAAAATTGCAGGATTAGAAAGGATTTTCTGGGCTTGTTACCTTGGCAATTGTTGTCATCTCTGAGTTCATACCCGGTGCCACAGCTGCTTTCCCTCTGACAGCGAAAGGAACCCTCTGTGTTGATGCAAACTTGGCCGAGGACGCAGTTGTGACCGCCATTCAAACACTCGTTAACATCTGAGGAGAGAGACATCGATTGTGTTAAATGGGCTTATTTATCGTCTCATATCGATCCTAGGCCCCTGAATTAAATCAAATCGAAATCGTGTCGTGGCAGATCAGTAAATATTGTACCGTTGACCTAAGAATCAATATAACACTGTCTCGTGCTATAACATGTTATTTACACCCCTATATTTCATCATAAACCAAAGTATTGAACAAATTAAATTTTGACCTGCTAGTGGCAGTAGATGAAGTTATTAAAATGTATTCTGGACCATGAATGTAATTTTGCCATCCATAGAGCCATGCCACATAGAAGGGCTACACATTCCACATTTAAGAAGAAGATCATTATACATTACTTACCCTCACAAGTCACTCCATCATTTTGCAGTTGATAACCACCAAAGCAAGCACATAAACCATCACCTACACACAACTGGGAGCAATTGGAGTCTGAAAACAGCAGGGAGACACACAAAGAAGTAGACATGAATCATGTCACTGGCTGATGGAAGACTCCTTTAATATAACAAAGGAGATCACATTGAGGAAATGAAGGTGCCAAACCTCTACAGGGGATCAATCCCTCAGGAGGCATGTCGGTAACGGTAACTCCGGCCTCAAGCTTTTCTGTCACTGGTGATATAGAAGAAAAAAACTCATGATTTATTTATTTTTTTGACAGTAAAGACAATCAAATTTTCTGAATAACTCAAGAGCACAGGGTCAAACACTTCAGTGCCCCATCACATAGTATGACACAAAAATCCGTGGCCTTTCCATTGGTATGTTGCTCTCATCACTCTGGCCTTTGCTCTACATCAGCAAGACACCGATTTGCATTTCTTCACAAATAACTTGAGTGTTTTCTGCAGCTCTGTCCTTCCCACACGTTTGTGTTTTTCACCTAGGTGACAAAAACTACAAGCCACAAGACCAGTTGGCCCTGAGTAACCATTTGGCAAGGTGTCTACAGATCAGCCTAGTGAATACCCCTGTTGCCCAGTCTGTCTGTCTGTCTGTCTGCCTCTCTGTCTGGCAGCGATCTGCTCCACAGCTGCCACATCAAGGCCATTTATCCAATTTATTAAAAATCCAAGCTGCTGTCTCTGCTCCTAGTTGCGCTGCCCGTTTTGATGTGACGCGCTCCTTTGGAAAACCGTCTCTTTTCTGGCGAAACCAAATCTTGTGCAAAGAGTTTCATGGTTTTACTCCGCTACGCTAATACCACTTTCTAATAAGGTAATAAGGTACTATAAAGGGCTTGTAAGTTGTATCTGATAGCTTTACTAAAAGTAAAAAAAAAAAAGCTTACTGCTAATTTATTATAGATCTGTTATAAGCGACTTAAAGAGAATGTCAGCGTACTATACCCCAAAGTCTGTTTACAGGTCTTGAGAAGTACCACTGCATATATGATAAAGTTGCAAAAAGTCCCCAGAGGGACAAAAAAGAGAATCCTGATAAATTGCCTTAAGTGATGTCACACAAGTCAATGTCGGTTGGGGCTGAAGAAGCAAGTCCATGTTTGGGAGTTACCCGCAACTAGCATAGCACATCTGAATATCTAACCAAACTGTCAGTGGTTGAGTTGCATTGTGGCTAATGTAGGCCCCAGGTTTTTACAAGGAAGAAAAGGGCGTGGATTAAAAACAAACATACGATGATTCTGCTGCTTCAATTACCTTCCTTTTATCCTTTTTTTTTTTTTTTAACAGTCCATTGTGAGTCCGCCAATGTTCTAGAAATGGAAGCAATACTCTTTTAATGAGAACAGATTCTGGTCACCAGGTTGTGAAAAATCCCTTTGTCTGGTGTTAGTCCTTTTTATTTGGTAACACTGCAGTTATACATGTTGGTAATCCACTAGCAAATGGTCATGGATTCCCCAATTTCTAAAAAGTCATCAAGTCTGCAGTTGTAAGTGTTAATAAAATAAATTCAATTTTGGTCCAGATCATTTGAAGCCCTTTTCGAGATCGTTTTGAGAGTCACGGACAGCAAGTAGCCATTCTTTCATGATAAGACAAGAGTTGAGCTAATCAAGACACAAAAGACTGAAAGCACAAGATTGTAAGGGTCTTTTACCAATAGTACTTGGTTCGGTTTCCTCTGTTGTGTTTTTGCCACAGCAGGTTTTAGCTGGGTACGCACACCATCTCCCCAGCAACAAACCCTGGAGCTCACAGCTCAAACCCTCGCTTGCCATCATCAGGCCGAGCATACAGCAGTCACAACACATCTGAACAGGGGACAGAGAGTGGGAAACAGGAAAGAAAGGCAGTTGAAATAAAAGAAATCTTTATATTGTCAGGAAAATAATTCCCAGTATGTAGTGATTTATAAAATGTTAGAGGAGATGTGCAAAGGTTGAAGATATTGACATTAAGAAAGAGGACAACCTTAGAGATTTTGGTTTCCCAGGGATCTCCTTCGAAGAAGGGCCTCTCACAGGCCCCTTGTCCCTTGGCCATCTCCATGCCACTGTCACAGAGTTGGTCTCTTACTGCTGCTGCACAGCACTGCTCCTGGGCGATCCTGCAAATAAACAGCAGAAATGTCCCTCATTCAGAACAAAAACGGCACTCTTTGCTCTATGATAAAAGAACTGGCTAAGAAGCATGTGAAGAAATGCTTGCTATTACGTTAGATACAGTCGATCAGCTGACAGCAAGTCTGTTTATGTTGTAAATTATGCAACCTTAGCTTAAAAGACATTGTAACCATTAGCAGCTACTTTAAAACGTTTGAATCTTTTTATATTCAAAATTCTTCATTTCGATATAAACAAACAGTCTCCCTCTCCATTCCGTTCTTCTGTGAATGTTCCCTCCACTGACCTCCATGTGTTGACCAGGTGTTCCTCCATTTCACCACCTCCATGTACTTACAGTCAAACAGGGCCCTTTGGTTTTAAAATGCTCCAGGGGGCCACTTAACACCTGTACTTACTGCATAGTTACTATGTGGCAATTCCTCCCCTGTAGCAGGATGGATGGTTGAGGGCTGTGGAAATGATTTGGGGCTTGCAACCCCGGGGGGTATTTCCTGCTTTTAAACATACGGTCGCAAACGCTGCCTTACAGGATACACACATTTCCCACTGCAAAATTCCACACTCATTTGAAGATTTGTCTGCAATTTACTTTGACCCACAACTGAACCGCTATACCCAAAAGACAGTTTCTGATACAAACAACTTCATGCACTCCCTTCTGTACTGACCCTTCCTTGGTCCCTGGGTCACATTTTGAGACCCTCTCCTTTAAGAAAACCAGGTGTTGCTTTACTTACATGCAGATGTGGGAGGAGGAGATGAGCGGGAGGATTGTACAGACTTGTCCATTCTGGGCCCGAGTCATCCCATCCTGACAGCACTTTTGTATAGTAGGAAGCTGAATCTCTGAGGATTAGAAATACACAGCAGAGGAATGATGGAAGAAAATAGGATGGCTGTTCCTGAGTGCCAGTGACTGAGTCAGATTTAATTCAACTCTCAGATTGACAGACAGTAGCCTACATGGAAAACACTACCCTTCAGCAACTCACATTAGGCTGGAATATCCCCCCAAAATAAAATGTATTCAAAATCTGCATCTCAATTGTCACACTTTTCGGTGTTCCGTCTTACCTTGTCCATGCAGAACTCCGTATAAAGACAACACAAGTATTGTCCACTGTGCCATCGGACCCGCTTTTCAAATGTTCCGCTCTCCGATCGTCTAAATGGCAAAGGTGTATATGAAATGGGCAAAGGATGAACAGCGGATGGATTGCAGCAGCGGACGGTGTGCGTCTCCTCCGTGTAAAATCCACCCGTCAAGTAGAGAGAGCATCTCCTTCAGAGCAGCAGGAGAGGCGACACAGATCTTACCTTGTGGGCTTTGCGATTAGAGAGGCGGCGAGGGCGGGGTGGAGGGAGCTGTGTTCCAACTGCCAGGACTACTGAATCATTCAAACACGGCCGATAATTGGATTTAATCGATGCGACAATACGTACAGTCCAAAGTATAATAAGATAAGATATACTTTATTGTCCCCGATGGGTGACAATAAAACCAAAGTAGATGTGGCCTGAGTCAGACAAGACAAATAACACAGGGGTATTTTAATAAAAGTCGGGGTAACACTTTACAATAAGTTAGTACACACAAAAAATAGGTAGTTAATGATTAGTTACTGTTTTTGAAAGCGTAACGAATGATTAGTTACTGTTTTTGAAAGAGTAACGAATGATTAGTTAGGCCTACAGTTTTTCAGAAGTGCTCGAATCACAGCCAATCAGTAACTAATCATTCGTTACTCTTTCAAAAAACAGTAACTACCCTTCGGAAAAACTAATCAACTACCTATTTTTTTGTGTAGCATACCTTATTGTAACGTGTTACCAAAGTCGGTTAAAAGTCGGTAAAAGAAAAAAGAAAAATGAAAGTTATTCTGGCCTATAAAGTGTCCAAACTCCTTCAGTGATGTTTTTTTTTTAGATTTTATAATGCTTAGGTTTTTGAAAGAGGTATGGTTGCAATTGACTAGATTAGAACTCCTAAGGTGTAAAATTATCAAGTAATTCATAATGAAGCAAAGTTAGAGGGCAAGTATTAGAAAATGAGCATAACTTGTCAGGGATCAGAACCACCTTTTTTTCAGGTTGCATCATTTCAAAAAAAAAAACAATAGTGGGAGAAAGCACAAGTCAGATCTACATGTAACCCTGTTTATTACAAATATTGTAAAAGCAGGTTTCATGTTCAACATTTTTTGCAGAGTTCATTAGCAGGTCCTGTGTATCCTCAATAAATAACAAAAGCAATAATATTAGACACCATTATCTATATTGAAAATGAAGCGTCAGTTTTTGATTCCTTCTTTTCACCTCAAGTGACATGATGGCCATACAGACATGTTTAGTTAATTGAATCTATGTCAAAAATGTTGTTTTTTTTTGATAATTGCACAATTTCAAAACGTTCAGTAAGGGAAACCAGCTCAAACAATAAGGTTTAGGCCTAATCTCATGTAAAAAAAATAATAATAATAATAATAAAAAATGAATCATGCTGCAGAAGTACAAGGACACAATATGGAGAACACACTGTTGTCATGGGCTGATGATGAGAAACATATAATATATAATGATATAATGATAATCATGTCTCTGCGTTATCTCAGACTGATAAAAGTAAAGTCAACAAAGTCGGAAGAATTGTTCTCCTGATAAAAAAAACAAAAACAACCAGACTGCCGTTATAATAAAACATTGCTGGGATTTGGGGGATAAGAGGCCTCAAACTGGCAACACAGAAATGAAGCCACAATAGTGGCAATTCATTTTCATTCTCATACAACCGAGCAGCATAATCTTTTAAAATGTCAGGTCTTTCTATATACAATGGCCCTATATGTTAGATACAAAGCATTAATACAATACTAATCAAATAAAAAATACTATTGCAATAAAACATGATTTTTTTTTATGAGCCAAATGGCTATTTAAGACATCTTGCATGCATTACTAACCAAACAAGTTTTTTTTTCTTATTTTGATGATGACAACTCATAAATGATCCTATCGACAAAGACGATTTTAAGTGTGCTTTTCAGTGTCGCCGACAAAGAAAATAACTTTCAGTTACGGTAAAATGTTAACCTCTGTCCAGCAAAAAAAACAAAAACGCTTATTTACTCCTTTCGTTGTGCATCTACAGCATGACCGCTACTATACAAGTCTATTTAGTAAAGCAGAACCCCTTTTATCTATAAAAAAAAAAAAAAAAAACCCCCCCTGTGGAAAATATAACATTATAACAAAAAAAAAAAATTGTTTGGATGGAAAAAAATTTGGCCCCCCCGGGGGCGGTTGTGGGGGAAAAACTGAAATCATCCATCCTTTCTACAGTTTCTCTCTGTTGTAATCCATCTATCCCTCCTCCTCTTTGGCTGTGTCTGCAGGAGCTGACTCCTTCTCCTGGGTTTCAGCTGGATCCGCGGGCGTGTCTGTAGGGAGCTGAGGGCTCTCCTCTTTTGGGGAGCTGGGGGCTACTTTGTCTTTTGTTTCACTATCGGCAGCTGGGGAGCTTTCCAGCTCCTTCTCAGGAGTCTCCTCGTCCTGCTTTGCCTCCTCTGCGGGGGGCAAGTCCCCTTCCACGGCTGCAACCTTTTCATCCGCCGCCTTTTCACTCGTATCAATCACCTTCTCCTCTGTTTCCGACTTTTCTTCCTCTGCCGGGACTGCCGCTTCTTCCAGAGGCGGCAAGTCCTCTTCCACAGGCGGGATTCCGTTTTCCGCAGGGCTTTGTGGTTTATCGTCTTCAATGGGAGCCATGCCTTCGTCCATCATCTCTTCCTCTTCATCTATCTCGTCCTCCAAAGGAGGGATCATCTGCTCTTCCCTCCCTCCCGGGAAGACCCTATCTGGGTAGACTAGTTTCAACTGTTCCTCAAAGTAGTCCTCCAAGTACAAGCCTGCACTCCCCACTTCTGAGGTCGCCTGTACAATCAGTGCACAGAAACGTTAGGTTCAAGAAAGCACCTGCAAATGATTGTTAAGTAGTGCCAATACGCCAAACATGTGTGATACAGTAAGTAAAGAAATGCCACTGGGTAATTCACATTATGGCATTAGACATTACTATATTTTGATGATAACTGGTTAATTTCCGTGTTTCCTTCAGGATATTTAGCAGTGGGGGCAGGTCTGTCCAAACAGAAGAACTATACGGCACCTGTCTACAACAGGTCTACACTTAGAACGGACCCACCGCGGTGATGTTTTTGGTGGAGCTGTTCGTTTAATAGTCGACTCGGAAGAAAGCAAACATTTTGACAATAAACTACATCAACACAACAGTATGTGGAGTTAAACTGGATGGGCCCAATAACCTCGGAATAGTTGTACTTGTTAAATTGCAATGTGAGCGGCAGGATGATTTAAAAAGGCAACTTCGAATACATTTTTTGTACAGCCCTATTTCTGATACCGTGGTGGCAGAAGTTTTGCCATGGTGGGCCGCCACTACAAAATCAACATAGAGGAAACATTGTATATTGTATATAAAGTGATGTTTACCTTGTAGTACTTTGCACAGTTGAAAAATATGAGGCGGACGTCTGCGACAAACTCATCCGGGCTACTATAGCATTCACCTTCCTGCGACTTGGACTCCAGTTTCTTCTTGACTATCGAGAGATCCATCGGAGTCTTGATCAGCTCTTTGTACCTTTTTGTCTCCTACATTAGAAAAACAGTCAATGTTAAGCCCCTAATATAACTGATATAAGAATAAGGTTTTCTCTCAAAAATTAATAGCCACTTTCAAACACAGGTTTTATACTAAAACACAACTACAACTCAATGTGATGGCTGATTAGACTTCACAAATGTATTAGTTTCTGGTGGCAAGTTAACCCTTTCCAATTATGATTTAAAATAACTATCAAAGTACAAATTTGCTCACATTGTAGTTAATTTTCCACTCAAAACAATGTAGTAGTCTCTTTTCTTAAGTGATTAAAATGACATCCACTGATGTTTTCCTTTCTAAATAAAATAGAATACCTTTTACAACATTTGATTTTTACTCGTCTACCTACTTCCAACACAAAGTAAGTGTCAGCAACAGCACAGCTTTTACTTTATTGACAAAATACGTAATAGAGTAGCTTACTGATGGAGTAGCAGGCTGCTGGAAGTCAGTGCTGAAGTCATTGCAGAACAGACGTAGTAGCAGCCTCTCACACCTCTGCATGTATAAAAATAAAAGGAAACATTAGATCAGACATTTAACTGACCATGCTATGTAGGGGTGCATGATATTATCGACTCAATATCGTTATCGCGATATCACGCTGCGCAATATTATATCGAAAGTGTTGCAATAAGTATGCAATATTTTATTTATTTTGTGGAGCGCTGCGTCCCGTCAGTTGGCTGTATGGCTTAGTTGTGTTTGATTTAGAGCCCGTTTGAAACGCTATAATGAGCATCATTTCCTTGGCCAGTTACCATGCCACTTTCACGTTAGTGCACGTCAGCGCACGGGTCCACTACGCGACAAACCCTATGGAGCGTACCACGTGTGTGCATATTTCGACAGAGTAAGTGTAAGTGAAGAAATAGATAGAGACAACAAAACGGAACGAATCAGAGAAGCGAAAGAAAAGTTGTGTCCTGTTCTCTTTATTTATATATTTTATTCTGTCCAACCAGTAAAACATGTCCTGTTCTGTAGACATGATCCTTATTTATTTATTCATGTTGGACCACTCCAATATGACCGTCAGTTGAAATAAACCTTGTGTTGTAAGAAAACTTGTTTAATTTGTTATGAATCTATTTTGATGCGTTTTCCCGTAACTTTACATATGTTTAAAAATATCAAAATTAATATTGGTATCGCAATATTCATAATCGACGTCGCAATATCACATTTAGTCAATATCGTGCAACCCTAATGCTATGTAGAGAAAATGAAACTTGTCGGATGGGAGACAGTGAGAAGAATGACTGCGAAAACACAACGATCAGGTTTAGGCGCTGAAGAATATCCTGCACAGAAACGTGAATAACAGCTGAGTGAGCATACCCTTCTTTCAAGAGGTGGGCATCCTTCAGAGATGGGGTCATCCTTGCCGTCACAGTCGTACGTCATCTCAGGAGAGGCGAGGTCTCGGCAGAGCGAACAGAACCACGCCCCGCTGCAGAAAGACATCAGGGACAGGAGAAGCTGTCAGGACAGACGCACGGAGTGGCCGACTACTGCCGAATTTGACCAAAACCTGTACTGTCTGTCCCTGCTGTCAGGGCTGACTGCACAGAGCAGCCAGGGTTAGTCGTTACAAAGACCTGGAGAACAGGCTGTCATCAGAATACTTTTCTCTTTTTTGATTGGAAAAAAAACATTTTTATTTTTTTATTTTTATTAAATGAGTACATACATACTGTATACTATCATACATGATTGCAAACATGACTGATACATTAAAACCGGGTGTAGTAATGTTTGAGTTTTACTACAAGAAATTGAAGAACTGCATCATGAATAGGCTCATAAACGTTTTTTTTTGTTGTTGGTTAAATACTTTCCCTAATTTGTTGAGCATGCTTTTCAGATGTACCACCACTCAGTAACAAAACTTTCAGTATCACAAAGTAATATTGCAGCTGCATTAAAATATAATTTAAAAAAACTAATATTCATACTATCATACTTGTCAGATTAGACCACACAAGGACACCACTGGCAATATGCTCAAGGATCTCAAGATCAAAATGTTCAAGGCAAAGGAAGAGTGGACCACCACAATATGCTCTACAAGCAATGTTGATAGAATGGGCTAATTAATAACACAAACATTTCGTGTTAGATTGTTTTAAATTACAGAGAAAGATTAAAATGTTGGGTGTGCCAATTATTACAGCAGTTATGACGCTATTCTCCAACTTTGGTTTGGAAAAACTAGGATAAAATAATAATTTTCAAAAAAATAAAATGTAGACATACACAGTAGCCTTCAAATGTACTTATGTGTCCAACCAGCATTATGATGATCTATTGTGCTACCATAGCATTGAGACAATGACAATCTGTCTCTCACCTGGGAGACTCATTGAGGGCGGGAATGTGGCAGGCCAGATGAAAGACTTTGGGACACTTGTCGCAACAGAGCAGCTCCCCTCCGTTCTGACAGACGGCGCACCAGTCCTCGTTAGGATCTTCCTCCGGCTCCGCTCTCTTCTCGGACTCTGGCTGTGCTGCGGGCTGCGGACGCTGCTCTTTCCCAGACTCCGATCCGGGGACTGGGACTGGGACTGACACTGACACCTTTAGCTGCTGCCGAGGCTTTGACTGAGCCCCGGTGCTGCTGTCCGGCAGGCTGGACCCTACGCTGGACTGCACCTGTAGGCATAGGAAAAGTGGGATGTACTGTATGCAGTTAGATACAATGATTCAGAGAAGAAGAAAAAAAAAAAACCAGACAGTGGGGAAGTGAGCATTTGACATTTTGTCTACATGCGACATTTCGAAACAAAATGCTAAATTTACTAAGACATTCTGCACTTAAGTAACTTAGGGCTGGCCGATAATTCAATAGGATAATTTATCGCCTTTCAATGGAAACCTATGGTGATGAAATCATATACCGAGATATTGTGATAACAACGATGTCATCTAATTTGATAACAAGCACATACTGACTCCCATTTCTCAGAAAATCTGATGTGAAATACTTTGAGGGAATACCATTTTAAGATTGCGGTTTTCTTTTTACATCACACTATACATTACCCATTATAACAAACTGGACTCCAACTGGAAACCTTCCAGTTAAAAGATTCTCCAACTTTAAGCTCCATTACCCCAGAAATACAATACATGCATACAGCTCAGGACTGGGTCCTCTCTGCATATTAATGTGAACAGGTCGACTTGGAACCTAAATGTTGGTTCAAATAAATTGTGAGTAGTGTTGTCAACACCAGTGTGCAGGGTTTTTATTCATTCCTTCATTCAGCTTTATTGTTGAACTCCCACGTGCCTACACCCAAGACTTGTTTATGGGAATACCTTATTGTAGTTAAATCAAACTATTGTCTTAATCTCATTTCTCTGCATTTGTGTGCATGGACGTAAACATAGTCAGTGTATAGTTGGGGGAAAAAAAGAATTCTCTATACTTTCACTTGAAACTGTTTGTTAATTTTGCACTTTGCAAGTACTTAATAAAATGAGAAAATACTCAGTACATTTCATTTGTTAAGTATTTAATTTACACAGTAGTATACAAAAATAGGCTTTACCATGTGGTTATTTCATATAGACTATTTATTTATTGAAATTCCAGAAAACATTCTCTATCGTGATAGATAGATATATCAATATATATATAAACACTGTATATTATTGAGATATGAAATGACCTACATCGAGATAGAAGATTTTGGCCGTATGGCCCAGCCCTAATGTAAACCCAGTGATTCTCTTACAAATCGAACTTCATCCTCATCCTCTGGCTCGTCTTTGATGACGATGACGGGCCCCGGGGACGACCTTCTCCGTCGCTTGGCTGAGGGGGCAGATGGAGGTTCAGAAGTCTGCCTCCAGGACGTCGTCCTTCAACAAACAGATTGCCAGTGAGATTAGAAGGGGAGATTGTGACCATGATATAGTAAAAAAAAAAAAAAAAAAAAAAAAACACTGGCCTTGTTTCATGCATTGCTTTGGAAGATCAGATTGTGTTTGTCCTCCGAATCACTTGAACGCCACTTGTTACATATTAGTTACATAGTGACAGCTTAGTAAAAACATAAAAATAAGTGTCGCATAGGGTCCATATAAGATATATTAACTAAGAAAGATATTTGAGGGAGCAAATTATACTGTAGGCTAAAACAAGGGAGTGGAGTGTAAGACTGAAGTGCTGATTACACACAACTGCTGTCAAAACATGACAGGATGTAAAGTAATTTCAGTGTTGTGCGTAGGCTTCTAATCACATATTAAAAGCAGCAAGTAGCCCTTCCCACAGGTCTATCTAGTTAACAAGCACATATTCAAAACAACATAAAGGAAAAAGATTAGTCATAATCTGTCCCAGAGACAGGGAACAGAGGCTAAATGTTCAACATATTTGAACACTCAATCGCAAAAAATTAACTAATGGAAGAAGGGAGGAACTGTGATGAGGACCGATTTTAGGATCTTTTCTTACCCTGTGCTTCTGTCTGAAGAAGATGGTTTGGCCATCGGGGATTTCTGCCTTACTTGAACTTGAGAGAAGATGAAATGAAAACATTTTTAGGTGTGGAAAGCCACGATGAAAAGATTACATTTAAAAAATTATTTTCACACAGGATAGGAACTTTCAAGGCTGCTGCTAGAGCACAGCAGTGATAATGACCTGCTATGTGATTAAATGTGCTTGTTTTGTCCGCAGGTGCTGAAGCTAGACTTGGAGCAAAGCTGGGTTTGGGAATAGAGATGGTGATGGAGGGGACAGATCCACCAGTCTCACTCCTCTTCAGGAAGGAGGACTCCGTTGGGCCCCGCTTTGGGAAATAAAAACAAAACAGGGTGTAATTAAATGCTTCATAAAAGTTACACAAAACCAAACCCAACAGTACTTTCTCTCTGTTGAAACATGTTAGACTGGAGACCTCGTAGGTCCCTCTCCATTCTCCTCTCGTACCAACCTGATGCAGTGACATCTGTGTAGCTGCTCCGGCAGACAGAGGCTGTGGGTAGCGAGACGTACCCTGCAACACATCCATGGGTTTAGGAGGGAAGCTAGAGCTTTGGATCAGATCTCTCAGAGACTAGATGTAGAAGAAAGTTGAAGTTAAAAGAATAGTTTAGGATTTCACAAAGCAAGTTGAGAATGAACTATCAAGTCACTCTGATTTGATTGACTGGAAACAATAGGTGTTAAGACGTAACTAAAACCACTTTATTCACTTTTATTTACCAGTCAAACATTTAGTCCAAGACATAGCTCGAGGATAAAATCCTGAGATAAGGAACGGTGGTATCTACAAGCTTAAAAGGATCCAATATGATCTAGTAGATAAACAAACTTGAATTAACCCACTCTTGAGGCAGAAGATAAAACTTTTATCAAAACCGTTCAAACAATATTTACGTCAACGAAACCTCATGTGATTAAAAAAAACATGAAGTGGGCTGAAGACAACACCAGCGTTGGGAACTTGGTGCTTTACGCAGTCTTTCTGTTATTTGACACTTTGATAAGCACCGTTTACAAAACCTTTACACGTGACAGGCCATGTTTGGCATTCAGAACATACAGTTCATTCCTCACACAGGGACACATTCTCTTTAATATATTTCTTCATGCTCTAACTTACCTGAGCAGCTGGGTATCCTGTGTTGTGATGCATGGATGATGTGGGGCTTCTAGTGTTGGGGTGGGAGCTCCCGTATCTGCGTCCTGGCTGTCCCAAGCCTTGGGAGGGGGACGACCCGCCGTGGATGGGTCTAGTTGCGGGTGGAGGGCCGGGAGGTCCTGGAGGGCCGGTGGGTCCTGGGGGTCCTGGGGGTCCAGGGAGCCTGACATTTTGGTACCAGGACCAATGGTTAGGAGGAGGATGCCTGTGAGGCTGCTGGGAAAGCTTGTCCACCTTGAACAGAGGAATTAGAGATGACTATCAATGAAATAAAAGAAAAGTATTTAGTAATTAGTATGGGTAACATTAGTGAGCTAAAGGAAGATTTAACAAATTTGAGCAGAACAGTGGCTTTGGGTTTTTAGGCTCCTCTGTCTCTGTCACACATAACTTCTCAGGGTATTAAAAACTACTGACTGGGATGAAAGTCCTACCTGCAGCTGGAGCTGAGCCAGCGTGTTCTGTCGCTGCTGAGCTGAAACTGAAAGAGCTCCAGCGGGTGCCTCTGCTCTGGGACCGGCCTGGTGGTTGGTGATGGGCGGCCGGCCCGGACCCCTTTCCACAACCAGAGAACCTGAAGAGAATAAGCAAACAATCAAGAAATAAATCATAAATTGTATCCCAGTCCTCTAGTTGGAGAGAGTACTACCTAAACAATGTTGTTGCCGCTTCAGCTAAAAGAGCAGTCCACCATTGTCAGACTCGGACAGTTAGAAAAGGATCAAAATCAAAGCAGCAGAACTATATAGAGATATCGCTTTTCTTTATTCCACACATTCTTTTTTTTTTTTTTTTTTTTATCAAAACCTGGCATCTACAATACCCACAATGCAACTCAAACGGCGACAATTTGTCCAGATATTTGAGTGCGTTATGCTAGTGCACTAGTAGATGCTAATATAGCCTGGAGCTGCTAGCCTCAAGCAGGAGATGAGTAGCTGGCTACAGAGGTCTTTTAACCCGAAGTCTTTCTAACTCCACAGCCCCAGATAAATTTTTTACTTTTTCAAGATTTGTTTTGGGCATTTTTGGGCTGCGTCGAGGAGTAAACCTCTGTGTATGGGTGCCTGTTTTACCAACTGAGCTATCCAGGCGCCCTTATTTTTCATTTTCAAACTTGTAGTCTTGAGCTACAACCAAAGCTGACTCACATGACATCACTTAAGTAAATATATATCAGCGGAATGGAGAATTCATACAGGTGTCCAGCCTCTCATATATTAATGTTCCTGTTTAAGACTACTGTCTGCAACCTGACATTCTCCATCAAAGAAATCCATAAATGCTGTTAAACAACAAAAAAAAGAAGATAGTGGAGAATAGAAGATTATATAAAGTGAAAATATAAGATTAAGAAAAATGTTCCCCTCGTCTTTATCTTCTTTGTCTTTATAACCTTTATTTTGTTTGTCAAAGTGGAAACTATTTTGCGAGACAGAATGGATCAATATCCATGTTGTTGTGTGACGTATAAAACAGAATTATTAATTATGACATTGATGTCCCAGGAAATCTATTGATCCTGTGAGAAAAATCATTATGTTATTGGTTGATTTGTTTTAATATCAGCATCCTAAATTCGCAGAAATCGTGACAGCTGCGGGAAAATAAACTGTACACTACTTCTAGAATTGGTTAGCAATGAAAAATCGTTGCTGCTTGACTCATAATGTAAGTTTCTAAGTAAGTGTATATCTTACCAAGGTCTACATTTGTGGCCCAGAAACCAGAGCGACACTGAAAGCGCACAGAACTCTGAGGGACGATGGAGGGATTACAGCTTGCTCTCATCAGGTAATGGATCTGAAAAAGGATCTAGAAGACAAAAAGACAGGGAAATTTCAAAGGCTTACCCAACGTTATAAAAGTATTGTAGGGCTTTGTCAAATTATTATTTTAATTATTTATGTATTTATTCAGTTTTTTTATTTACTACATTTACTAAAACAACAGAAAGTACATGTAACAATTACACTGATTGAAATATTACAAAGTATTTTTAAAGTGCTGTTTGATGTTAAAAGCCACTCACCAGTCTCTTGCAGTACAGGAGGGCTGTTCCACTATGGCTGGCTGTAGCCCATTTGGTAAAGCTGATGACATGGTCCAGGTGCCTGGTCAGACAGTTGACGTCCTCTTGCTGCTTTTTTAAACCCAGCTCATGGTCCTTAGTCAGAGCCTAGGGGTAAATGTGTGCATGAATTGTCAGAAAAAAAAAGAAGTAATTTTAAATGTCATATTTACCTTTGAAAAGTCATTAAACAATGCAGATTAAACATACCTCAAGCTGGTTAACCAGAATCTTTCCTTTCCTGTTGATCTCCATAATCAAGTTACAGATAGACTTCTTTATTTCATTAGTGACAGCCTTCCGGTTCTCTTCAACTTGCTGGAGTCTGTGAAAATAAATGTAATATGTCCATGGTAAAATTGTAAAGGTTCACTACCAGGCGTTTTTCGCGGTGGCACAATTACATACAAAGTCAATGCAAAGACACAATTAGATGCTGATTGGCGGCATGCAGTAGGAATGGTGCAACACGAATAACGCAAAATTTGCGGCACTTGCGTGAGCTGAAATATTTTAACACTGGTGTGAGTAAGGCAAATGCGAGTAAATACAAATGATCACAATATGATCCTGCGACCAAACATACGCAATCAAACTCATGTGATTATAGCGACACAAATATTTGATTCTCGTGGGTGTGGACACACCATGAGTATTTCATGAGAATCAAATCATCCAAATTATAATGCAAA
Source organism: Perca fluviatilis (assembly GCF_010015445.1). Taxonomy (NCBI): domain Eukaryota; kingdom Metazoa; phylum Chordata; class Actinopteri; order Perciformes; family Percidae; genus Perca; species Perca fluviatilis. The sequence continues at coordinate 17,232,134 of NC_053134.1, forward strand.
CATATACACATATATATACATATACACATATATACACACATATATATATATATATATATATATATATATATATATATATATATATATATATGAGAACTTTACCCAGTGCTGATACAGCTGGACATGTCCTCAATGGCCTTTCTTTTTTCTTGCAACTGCTGCGTCATGTTCTCCAGATACTGTTTGTGGTTCCTGTATGCATCCTCCAAAAACTGGTAGCTGGACACAAAGAATATACGCATTAATGATTTGATCACTTGTTCATTGTGTTTTGGTCCAATTAAATTTAGTGTATCACTAATAAAACTTTGAATAATATGACTGATATAACTTTTTATACACACAATCAGCCTATCAAGGGAACTCAGCCTACTTGTGATCCTTGTGCTTAAGCAGCTGACAGTCCCGACAGGTGAGTCGGTCACACGTCTCACAAAACAGCTTCAGTGGCTCCTGCTTGTGGATGTCACAAAACACAGGCTTCTGTGTGGACATACCTAATGCTTCTGGGACAACAGAATTAAGAAACATAGACAAATGTCAAGTCAGCTTATGTCACCCTAGATGTTTGCTCAGTTTTATACCTATACCATCATCATCATGACATCTTGCCAGAACAGTAATCGAAACTATAGAAAAATTGTCACGGCTGTCAGCGTCTTTTCTGAACAGCTGCCAACAGCTGCCAAGCCCTCTCTTCACTTGTTGAACAACCTAACGGCTAACTGTGCCTTGTGTATTTATTACACACACACACACACACACACACACACACACACACACACACATATATATATATATATATATAGAACACTGGAATATTCAAGAGTTCTACCACTTACAATTCTAAACGTACAATATGTACCATGCATAATCACTACAGCGCAGCATACAACATTTAAATGGATAATCTAATTACAGAGAAACTGCTTTTTCCTGCTGCGTACGACATACACTACCTGGAGACATCTCCTCCTTCTGGCGTATGGTGTGATCCCTGGTGAACTTGACTCTTTGGTGCGCCTCAATACATGTCACACACAGAAACTCCACACACTCCACGCAGTAACCTGTTGCCTCGGTGTTGTCATCGCAGCTCATACACACCTTTCGAAGACAAAAATAAAGAACAAATGAAAAATTAGCACTGTAGTCTTGGGACAGTGGTGTCTTACAAACAAACTGTTGTGAGACGAATGGCTCAGGATGGGAAAGTGAGGACCGACCTGGCTGGTTTTCTCCACGGTGCTGCTCGGCACCTCAGCAGAGTCTTTGACAAAGAAATTATCCAACATGTCTATCTCCCAGCATTCCTGTCTGCATACTGGACATCGAATGGCACCCACTGGAGCAAGAGACCAGATACAATATTAAAGGTGTCAGCTCAAAACTACTTAAATGCCTTTATTGTTTAGAACAAACACAGAGCTGGGTGACATGAGACTAGAAATCACCTAGGACTTTAATAAGATATAAATACACAGAGATGGGCGACCAACAGTTATACTATTGACTTAGTAATTTGAGACTTGGTTGTTAGTTACACAACATCTGTCTGGCGTGTGAGGATTCTGTCAGTCAACAGAATTCATCGCAAAGCTGTTGTCATATTATATCAATGTCAAAAAAGATCTTGAGATTTTGTATTGGTCACATCATCTAGCCCCACTAATGGGTTGCACATTCAAAAATTAAATAACTTAACCAACGATAACGTTACATGTATCTGCTGGCTAGCCCAACCTGCTTCAGTTCTATAAAGAGCTTTTCTGTACTGCACATTAATCACAACTCTATCAGAGTTTCTACAATACACTTTTCTCACGTGATTTGTTGTGGTCGACTTGGCCTTGTGAGTCACGCCTCGGATCAGCACTCCTGAAGGGGGCCGGGAGACACCTCTTGCAGAAAGAGTGAAGACACGGTAGGAGTTTGGGCTCTCGGTTGTGGAAGCTCAACTTGCAGATAGGACAAGTGTCCATGAGCCCGAAGGTACCTTGCTGTTTCAGCCTCTCTTCCTCGGCTGGCAAACTTTCTGCCTCGTTTTCCACGATAATGACAATGTCGTCGTTATCAACATTTTCTACACTTTCATCCATTTTTTTCGGCTGCTTCCCGATCAATCAATCTAGCGTTGCGATTGGAAACAAAGGAGAGCCTATAATTTCCCTGACTTAACAAGCCCGATAGGCAATATAAATAGTAATAGTATGCATTACAACATTAACGGCACGGTCATTTCATCCTACAAGATGATTTATCTGTGCGATAACAGTTTTAGTTGAAGTGTAACTGTTAATTGTTTCCGTTTTGGAAGCTAACTAAATTAGCAACGTAGCCTATTTTAATGGCAAATATACCAGAGACAATAAATGATTAAGTCCCCGGTTTATGGCGTTTCCTATTTAAACAGGCGAATGATAACAGCACACAGTCACTTGTGGATTAAAATTACGCTACATACATAGTATTTTGAAGCTCATATGTCCATGGCGACTTGTGCATTCTTTGCTCAAAACACATACCATATTTTACCCAGACGGCACTGCGGTGTTTTTAAAGCTACAGTGTCCTGTAGAGGCCACAACACATTCTGTAGAAGGCAAATTGAAATTTGACATTTTCAACCAATGGTCATTAACCTATGCTATATGTTGAGCCCAAAAATTAAAATGCTAATCATGAACTCTCCTTGATTCACGTGAGAATGTTAGATACTGTTGTTTTATCTATAAGATATTGTTGTCTTATCACTCTTTCCAGTTATTTGCCAGTTTGAGTGGGAGGATGCTCTTTCTACCTGGGAGGAGTCATTGCTGTGGGCAAAGTGCAGTAGGACATTGACTGTGTCAACGTCTACCATTTGGCATATATAACCTGGGTCCTTAAATAAAGACACAAACAGCAGCACTGGGAAAGTGACTGACACTTTGATGAGCATGGACTTCACAGCTGAGAATCACTCCATTCCTCTGAGTGATGGAAACAGCATACCTTTGATGGGACTGGGAACTTATGGGGATCCCCGCAGGGTAAGACACAGTATTTAGCCAGATTGCTTATAGGACAGACATTTATAATTTACCTGCAAGACACAAAAACAATTTCACTTGACACTGACTTTGCTTCAAAAATATTATTTACTCTCAAGCTGTGTGTTTGTGTTTTTTTTTTTGATAGACCCCTAAAGGAACTACATATGAATCAGTCAAAGTGGCTATTGAAACAGGGTACAGACACCTTGATGGGGCTTTGGTCTATTTCAATGAACATGAGGTGGGACAAGCTATAAGGGAGAAAATTGCAGATGGAACTGTAAAAAGAGAGGACATATTTTACTGTGGAAAGGTTTGCAAAGTTTGCTTCTTTGTGTGAGTTTCTGGAAATAGCTATTTTGTTCTGACTAGGGCTACTTTGCAACAACTATAATTCCCTTTCGTATGCACTGCTTATGCAGTTGTGGAACACATTCCATCCCCCGGGATTGGTTCGACCTGCTTTGGAGAAAACGTTGAAGACATTACAGCTGGATTACGTCAACCTCTATATTGTAGAAATGCCCACAGCCTTCAAGGTAATCATATATTCAATGTCACATTAAAAAGATAACTGTTGAAATTGTCGAAACAGCAATACATTTTCATTTGATCAATACTAATAGCTGTGAATTATTGCCAAAATCACTGAATATTATTATTTTTTTAAGCCAGGAGATACATATTACCCCAGAGATGAGAATGGGAAGTACATTTATCACCAAACAGATCTCTGTGCAACATGGGAGGTGAGACATGTTAATCATTTATGGAGAACACTATCTATAACTTAACACGTATTTATGAAATTTAACTATGCCTTTTTTCTTTCTTTTTAAGTCTACAAATTCACAGTCATTCACAACCTATTAAATCCAGATGAACTGCCTATAGGTCAATGACACATGTAGAAAGAGATAAGTAACACTGGTTAATGTGCTCAATGTCAGGAACCTAACCCATGGCCATATTGTGTGCCATAAAACTTTTTTTTTGTTTCAAAGTCTAATTTTTTGCCTTCTGGTTGTGCTCTTTTTCCATTTTGGACAGGCTTTGGAGGCTTGCAAAGATGCTGGGCTGATAAAATCTCTTGGAGTATCCAACTTCAACAAGAGACAACTGGAGTTGATCCTTAACAAACCTGGGCTGAAACACAAGCCTGTGTCAAACCAGGTACAGAGGTTAATAATACACCTATGGCAAAATAGAACGCACTGGCTTGGTACATACATACTGAATAACACAGTAAACAAGTCTCACAAAGACAAATTAAGTATATGTTCAGCAACTAACAAACACTATTTGTGCTTTTTTTTTTTTTAAACGCAGGTTGAATGCCATCCATATTTCACTCAGCCAAAGTTGCTTGAGTTCTGCCAGCAGAATGATATTGTCATTGTGGGATACAGCCCTTTGGGGACATCTAGAGATGCATCCTGGTATGAGAGAGAAATGCATATTGAGTCACATCGCATTAAGTTTATAACTGAGTCGTCTGCGTTCATATGACCTTTCACTAATAAAGTAAGCATTTAACTGTGAAAATGCAATGTGCGGTGTCATAGTAAAATCAATTTCACAATCATTTCAACAGGGTGAACCTAAAATGCCCCCCGTTGTTGGAAGATGAGCTACTGGCATCAATTGCTAAAAAGTATAACAAGACCACCGCCCAGGTGGCCTTGAGGTTCAACGTGCAGAGAGGAGTGGTGGTCATCCCAAAGAGCTTCAACCCTGTTCGAATAAAGGAAAACTTTCAGGTTTGTTTGTATGGCATCAGTTAAGAGAGCCATTCAGCATGCTGGGTATAGCCTGCAAAAGATCATCTTCAAAAACAGGAAATATAATATGAAATTTGTTGCGATCGGTCTGTTTTTTAAAACTGCAGATATTCGACTTCTCTCTTTCTGAGACTGAGATGAAGGCAATTGAGGGATTGAACAAGAATACTCGTTTTGTGGAACTTCTCATGTGAGTATACTGTGTGAGTCATGTTCTGTTCCTGTAATAAATAAATAGTAATTACTATTTCTCTTAATTGACTCAACAGGTGGTCTGATCACCCAGAGTATCCATTTCATGATGACTACTAGATGCCATAGATGTCAAGACTTCAGCTAAATTGGATCAAATAAGCTGGCTTGTTCACTTTGTTGCTTTTACAATGTTTTGTGCCTTTACTTGAAAAAGAATTTTTATAGCACTATTATTACAGTACATTTTATGAAATAAATACTTGTATCGATTAAAGCCACTTTATTAAAACAGACCAGATTTCTTTATTCATATTTTTCATTACAAGCCCCTGTGATTGATTTAAAGACAAATGGAAAACACAGTTCTCAGCCTCACTTTTTAGGCAAACGCAGCAAGCTTGATCACGTATTCGGCCGATGTTGAACATACTTGACCCGTCTTTGCAGCGAACTCCTGTATACATAATGCGTTATGGTGCTGTGGAACAAGTTAAAGTTAGAGAAAGTGTACATGAAGTAGTACAAAAAGGAGATATTTTCAAAGGTAGGCTACATAGTTGGTCAAACGTGGCGTCTAGATATGTAACAGGAGGGATTATTGCGACCACACCTTGGCGTTTGGTTGCAAAATGCATCCTTAATTACAACCTGAATGGCATTGTTTCCCCTTCATTTTACTGATTCGACACACAATAGCAGCCATTATTTGTTGTTTTTAGCACAAGTTGTTGCAAATTGATGTTTACAGGCAAAACACTGCCCTTTATACAACTCGGCCTCGAACTCGGAAGTAGTATAACGTTTCCGAGTGTTGTTGAAGGCACCATAACAGCTATCCAACCTTGCTAGTTGTAGCTAGCACGTTGGCTAATGCGGATACAATACATACAGACGACGTTAAATTATACGGAAAGGGACACCCTGTAAAACAAAGCAAAAGGATTATAGCCTCTTTTCTATGTGATTCCGATTAACCTACTAAAGCCATGACGGACTGTCCTGCTCAGCTGACTTTCTCAGCAAACATCAATGTTAGCTGCGCAATGAGTAGCGGTCGCTAAGCTGATTTTAGCCAACTAAATTAGCTGCATGCTAGTTTTCCATAGCCTCAATTGCTTCAATGAATGGGGGTTTACGCACGGAGTGAAGACATCAGTCAACAATGTACGCTTGGTAATAGCCTCCTCCTTGTTGTGGTCCAGCTTGGCTGGTATCAGGTGCTCAAAGAAGTGGACGTGAAGACTAGCTAGAGTTTTTATTGAAGCCGGACGAGCGAGCCTAATTACGTTAGCTAGCTAGCTAACTAATGAACATTAACGTTACCAGCTAGCCACAGGACCGTGGATAACTTTGTTGGAAATGCACCATCACGAAGAAATCATGCACTACCCAGGTACATAGACTTAGCAATAGCAATGATAGCTTGCGTAACGTTAACATAATATTACAACCAACATTGGAAGGATAAAGCCGGGGTGTTTTTGTTTACAAACTTCTTTTCAAATTATGTGATTGTCCCTGGCCCAAGTCTCCACTGCAGAGCTGTTTTTTGTGTGAAGTTTTCATCTGTGAGAGAAGGAATGATGGCGTTTCGGACTAACCCAGCCCTCCGTCCCAGGTAGAGGAGTGGTGGTGAAGACTCCCCGGCCTTGCTTGGCCCGCTGTTTACGGACGATGGGAAAACATTGATCATTAGCAGCTCGGTTGTTGTATTAATGCATTCACTTTCAAACCAGATTATGATACTCCATCGCGACTGGGATGCCCTGACGTTGAAGTAATTGGTTAGCTGGGCGATTTAAAGGATCACGATGGACACGGAGGAAGTTCCCCAAGACGACAATTATTGGAAATAGTCATGGACTGTTGAGCTCAACTCGGTGCATTTTTTTTTATCAGATATTATTTTTAAAGACTGTTTTACTGGCACCACACCAACATGTCTGCATTTGCTGAGTTCGTCCCACCTCCTGAATGCCCGGTTTTTGAGCCGAGTTGGGAGGATTTCTCGGATCCTTTAGGATTTATCAACAAGATCCGACCCATTGCAGAGAAAACGGGCATCTGCAAGATTCGACCCCCCGAGGTAAACTCACATATCATTTTAAACATTGGAACAAGCATTGGATTAAAGTCTGCGAGGATTCGCCTATTATGCTCCTACGTATGTAGTGGTGGTTTACCAGGGCCTGCGTGGATTTGTGCAACGGCATTACTAGTTGCCATTACTCTAATAGAGGTCAAATAAGGCTTAATTTCTTTGCACTCAACAGTACATATTTTGTACTTTGGTGACATTGGGTTTCCTTTGTTGTCCAGAAAAGTTTTGGAAAGGCGAAATGAATGTAACAGTTCCTGCTACAATTCCTTTGTTTTTGTTTTCTTCGTGGCTAGCTAAGTAACAGTACAGTGATTGTTACGTTAGCTGCGAAGATGCGACATTGGGCCACATGCAGGCCTGTCAGACTATAAACCCATATTTATGCTTTGTTACATGGACACAAGCATCCATTCGAGTACATTTTCTAGGACCGTTTAACTGTTGTGGCCAGCAATGCATTAACCTTTCAGAATAGACATAATTACATGTTGAAAATAATAGCTTCAAATTGGAAGCATTTATGCACCATTAGTGCTGTTATAAAATGGGCTCAAGTGCACTTTTCATACTGTGTTAAGTATTGTGTTATAAATAGTCATAACTTTATAAGCTCTGCCCATGTTCTTTATTAACACTGATTTCTTCTAAGTTGCAGACAGAGTTGCTTCTGTCATTTCCTCATTGTTGATATTGTTTTGGGAGTTAGATTCTATTTTCTTGTCTATCAGGATTGGCAGCCTCCGTTTGCTTGCGATGTACGCAACTTCCGCTTCACTCCTCGAGTACAAAGACTTAATGAACTGGAGGTAAGTTTGCCAAGAAAATGCATCACACCTTCATAAACGGAGTAAGGGTTTGTCTTAGGCATTGCTTCATGCTACTTGTCTGTGAAAAGCAATTTATAAATACATTTTGCTTGCTTGCTTACTTCACGAAGAACATGACTTCATGAAGCACTACATACTGTACGCTGCTTCAATGTGTGCTGCTAATGAACTGATCTATGCTACATACATACTTCTTAAATAGCAGCAGACTTTGTCTTCACATACAATACCTTCTGTCTTGCACCTGTTGAGATTTCGTTTTTTTTTCAAGCCTTCTACTTCTTTTTATGTCGTTTAACATATGTAAAACAAGGGCAGCAGGACAGCTCCAATATGGGAGTTCTAAGGTTTTCACAGTATGGTTGTGTATCAGAGTGCAGCCATTCAAACATAATTTTGCCTGAGGTGTTCTGTGTTCATAACAGCAGAACAGTGGGCTCCTGCATTCAGTGTCCTCTCTCTCTCTCTCCTGCCTGTCCAGGCCCTCACTCGGGTTAAGCTCAACTTTCTGGATCAAATCGCAAAGTTCTGGGAGCTGCAAGGATCTAAGACCAGATTTCCTCATGTGGAGAGAAAAGTTTTGGACCTCTATCATCTCAGCAAGGTAAAACGAGATCCATTTTTTTTAATGCACTGTTGGTTTTTGACTAATTATATAACATTGATTTTCAGCTGGTGTATGTTGATTTATTTTTTTTTTGTTCTTAATGTTAGTATAAATGCGCATATTGAACACCTGTGTGTTTCAGATTGTGTCCTCAGAGGGCGGCTTTGAGAACGTGTGTAAAGAGAAGAGGTGGTCCAAGGTGGCTAGCCGGATGGGCTTCCCAGCTGGGAAAGGCACCGGCTCACTGCTGCGCTCCCACTATGAGAGGATCCTTTATCCATATGAACTCTTCCAGTCTGGGGCCACGCTGACTGTGAGTGCTGCTCATTTAACATAGACAAACTAACACAGTTTGACCATGCTTCACACAGCTGCACAATCGAAGTCAGAAAACCGGTCCCTAATGGAAGCTCACCCACCAACATGTACAACACAGTGTCTACATGAATTATACAACCATGATTTATGCATACTCTTGCATACTGTTTTTCTATTTAGCACCATTGCACATGAGACATACAAAACACATTGTTGTGCAATAAATGTACATTTTGTGAGTGTTTACTTTTTATTCCCCATTGAGCTAAATTAGTTTTGGCTGTTCCCAGTGTCCCTCTCAAATTTAACTCTTGGATCGTTTTATACTATAATACATTAACCAAACTTGGCCTAACCAAATCAAACATGGTGCATCCAGCTTTTGGGCCTAATGTCACAGTAATAATAAAAGGTTTCCAAAACCTAATTTGTTTCCACTCTACCCCTTTCTCCAACCAGGGCATCCAGCGGCTATACGAGGAAGGGGATGATGTGGAAGAAGTGGATGAGGGAGTTGGTGAGGAGGCAGTGGAGGATGAGGAGCAAGATGAGGAGGATGAGGAGGATAAGGAGAAAGATTGGGAGGGCGATGCTATGCAGACCAAGGAGCGGCTTCTGCCTGAGAGACGCTCCAGGCGCCTTAAGTCTGAGGTAAACAGAGATTATTTGTAGTATTTGGAATGGCTAGGAGATTGGGACACACTACAAAACGTTGTCTTTTTGCCAAGCTGATCTCAAAAGTGTTTTATTAAAAAATTATAAAAGTTATATATAATTGTAAAATTAAACATTACTGTTGGGTCACAAATGCATCCTTTTTGTGCTCAGTATTCAATTTAAAGCATGGTTTATGCTTCTGCGTAAAATTGACGCCGTTGCTACGTATGTAGGTACGTGGAGACACAGACCTACGCCGGACCCTAAGCCATAGCCCGACATGCACCTCCCGAAAAATGTAACTACACGTCGCGGAGACGCACGTCGCTCAGCCGTGGCTTGGTAGCGTTGCATTTACCCCGACTCATTTGCTGGTTCTCCTTCTCCATAAACAACATGAAATCAAGGAGAGGGTTCACTTTTCCTGCTCCAGATTTCTGACCGTGGTCAGAAAGCACAGGGGAGAAACTTTGGTTCTCTCACTATGACTCTAGAGTCGGTACTCGCTCCGAAGATAATCACTGTCACTCTCTCACTCGCTCTACCACACACACACACACACACACACAGGCTCTGCTATTCTCTTAAAGAGATCGACGCACACAGCACTTACGTAGGCTACGGCGAAAGCTCTGCATGGAGCCTCTGCAGGACCATAAATCATGCTTAAGTCATTTTCAAAGAGTGTTGTTGTACAGCTCTGTGATATTATCGCATTAGTTTGTTTGCCCCCTTGATGCGGTTCGTTTAGGCAGTTTTGAATGCAGCAATCGCACTCGGATGCGCACCAAAAGCGGACCAAACAAGCATACCGAGACCTCCTTGATGAGGTGGTCTCGGTACGCTTTCAATCGATCCCTGGAGCGGTTCGTTTGTGGTGAGAACACGATGCGACCTCGAACCGCACCAATTGTCTACTCCGCAAGTCATACACAGGACCTTCTTCCTGCATTTACTTTCTTGCTCCCGCCCCAGACACTTCTGACCAATACGCGGAGTGAACGTTCTTGCGTGGTTTCTAATGACGCATTTTGGTTGCCTTGGATTCTATGTGTGAAACGAAACCGAACCCAGGGGAAATCGCTCCAAGTTTATAAACTCATCAACTGATGTGGAACAGAGCAAACAAACTATAGGTGTGAAAATGCCCTCAATCAATAATTATGACTCACTAGAAGTGTCTGGTGGTGTCTGTATCTGCAAGAGCCCCTGTCCTCTGTGTGTATTCTGTTTTCTTTTATTTTGGTGAGTGCAGAGATGTTTTTTGGCGTCAACAAAGAGCCTTTGCGCCCCATGTGGGTGGGCAACCCCCAGCCAATAACAGCGTGCAGGTTGTGCAGCCCGTTATAATTTCCAACCACCACTATGCCCCTTGTATCTCATATTGAGGCACATGTCTGACTGACACAGAGAGACGGGATGAAGCTCTGCATTCACTCATAATCCATCAGTGCGGTAACTTCCCGCGGAGGTGTGTGTGTGTGTGTTTATTTATTTATTTGTGTTTTAGAACATAACCGCCCTGCAACAATCTGAAAAGAAGAAGCTGTCTAACATTTGGCCGTTTAGCAGGATCACTCTGGTTCACAGACTGCTGTTGTTGTGTTTCTCTAGAGGGAAAACAAGGAGCCAAAAGGCCTAAAGATCTTTGGTACAAGTCCCAAGATGGTCGGCTTGGAGATTGTATCAGCTGGTAAGGGTCTTTTTTGGTTGACCTGTAATTTTTCACACGGCAGACACCGAGCAATAAATCGTCAGTGTTACTGTGAGAGTTTTTATTCTCATACCAGCACCTTTTCCCTTTCGCTTAGATGATGGATTCAACAGGAAGCAGCGTCACCTCAAAGCCCAGGCCTTTGCCATTAAAATGAGACCACGCAAGGAGACCCTGGAGGTCAACTTTGTGAGTGTCATTTCATTGTGTTTGGCATTTGCCTGCTGGTTGATGGTTTATTATATCTTGGAAAAAACCTGTGCGTGACCGTCCCTGTATTTTTCTGTGGTGTTGATCCCCCAGATCGACCTGTACCTCTGCCTGGTGTGTGGCCGGGGCGATGAGGAGGACCGGCTCCTGCTGTGTGACGGCTGTGACGACAGCTACCACACCTTCTGCCTGATCCCACCTCTACAAGACGTGCCCAAGGGGGACTGGCGCTGCCCTAAGTGTGTTGCTGAGGTAAGGCTTGAACGCTGTCTGGCCAATCAAAATTCTTAAAGAAAGAGGAAATATAAATAAGATGGATAATTTACACATGTGCAAATGAACACGCAAAAGTCAATTTAACAGTCGGACAACAATGAATGGAGGCCCTTTGTCTTTTCGTGGCATTGTCCTGATTTACGATTATATTAATCTAACAAATAGGGATGGGTCATGATTTTCGACTTTTCAAATACTACTTAAAGTATATGTAACTTTCAGTTTGTGTTGATTGTAGCGGCCGGTAGTGTTCTAGCGGTAGTGTTTTTACCACACTGCTGTCGTAAAGGTCTTTTCTTTACGCTGCTGTATTGCCCACTGTAGATTACTGAGTTAGCGTTACCGGGAGTTCGTATAGTCACGATGATTGTTTTGCTCAGATGGAAAATCATTCATTAAAAATACAAGGCTCCAGACTAACTTTTTTCACTAGGAGCATAGTGGCTCCCAACTGAAAATTTTAGGGGCGCAACCAGAAAATTTAGGGGCACACACCGTAAATCAACATGCTAACCAAATATTCACATTTCTACAAATTTCCACTGTATTACTAATAAACACTTTGATAATAGAAATTACAATGTGCTGTTTCAAATTTAGTTTCACATTTTATTGTGCACTTTTGAAGATGCAACATAAAAGGTAAACTGACAGCACCATTGCTGTCATGACAGTAAAAATATTTAAAAAAAAATATACCAGCTCTAGTCTCCAGTTTACAATTACAATGAATTCAACTTAAAATTAAAAATGCATTGTTTAGGCTACTAAACAAAAATAAAAAATAAAACCCCTCCCTCTCTCCTCCCAAACCCATCCTTACAACCTTGAGTTGAATAATTATTCATTTCTTACTCACTGTAACTTGTATTCTTTATTTTTTTATTCTTGTGTTTGTATATTATTCTTTTTTATTTTCATCATGACCGTTTTTAACTGCTCTTTACTAGGGTTGGGTATCGTTTTTTTTTTTTTCGATTCCGGTGCTAAATCGATACTTTTAAAACGGTGCCGGTGCCTGAACCGGTACTTTTCAATAAAGTTTAAAAAAAAAAAGAAGAAAAAAAATAAGGGTAGTATACAACAGTCAGTGACTTGTTTAAAGATTTAATAATAATGTAATAACTATAACAATAACTTATTTCACCAGTAAATTGCTGTTGAACCCCAGATGGGAAAAGGGTATTTTACAATTACTGTGAATGCACCACGAGGCTACCTGTTTTAAGTGAATGCACCGTCTGTGTTGTTTAATTCCGACAACGGCAGCTGCAAGTGAACGTCTGTGTTGTTTAATTCCGACCATATAAACATACTGTATATCTATGAATTGCGACAACGGCAACTGCTGCTGCGCTGCAGAGCAGACTGTTACATCCCGCTGTTGAAGTCCTCCACAGTGAAATACAGTCACACTTTACACTGTTTAACGTTAGCTGTCAGCATTTTACCGGTGTTTAATCCAGCTGCTAGCTAAAGGTAGGCTAACGTTACATGCTGTCAGGTGTAGTGTAAAGTCAAGCACCGAAATGAGGCACCGAAAATTTCGTTCTTATTCGGTCTCGTTACTACCGTTTACGTCGGCACCGGTTCCCTATTGGCACCGAGTTTCGGTACCCAACCCTACTCTTTACGGTTTCATGTAAAACACTTTGAATTGCCTTGTTGCTGAAAGGTGCTGTAGAAATCAAGCTGCCTTGCCTTACAGCCTCAGCCTGTCAGTCAGTACCCAGGGCAGATAAACCACAGTTGTGCCTGCTTGTCAGGAAGTGTACATCAACAGCATCGCGACTGCTTTCGCCTCGCCGTTAATATCCTATCGCAGCAAACGCTGTCTGCGTGAAGTTTTGAACAACTGTAACCACACTTGCATCCACTTTGTCGGCATTTCCGTGACTAACTAAGTAGTTTGCTCTGTCCGCACCTCTGCGGTGTGTGTGTGTGTGTGTGTGTGTGTGTGTGTGTGTGTGTGTGTGTGTGTGTGTGTGTGTCCGTGAGCGCGCGCACGCCGGAGCTCCGCTCTCTGTTATATGCAGAGAGGACAGATAAGCTTGCGCTTACGAGCTCTCGGGTACCGAAATTTCCATGTTTAATGTGTAAAAAAAGGGGGCAAATTTACTGGTCGCACATGTGCGACTTGATGTAAAATTCAGGGGCACACGTTCAAATTTTGGTCACAAATTGCGACCATTTGGATGTATTGTGAGCTAAACCGGGTAACGTTATCACTGTCACTGTGTCCCGAGCCAAAGCATTAAGAGACTGTTGTAGCAACCAACCTAGTAATAACTTACATAGTGCATTTCATGTACAGGGGGACAAGGGAAGAGAAAATAGGCCGACACAGGCAGACTAAAAGGAATATAAAGGCCACGCTAAATGGAAAGGGGACATCATTTAATGTCGGCTACTGGTGTACAACCACATTGCACATTGTAAAGTTATTTTATGAATGAAATAGACATATTACATACCTGAGGGATGTTTTTTGAATCATTTACGATCCCATAATTGTCTCCATCTGTTGAAAGCCCGACCGAGATTGACTCGGTTTTGCCCGTTGTCTTTCACTTTCCCTTTTAGCTTTTAGTTGTTCATTTAATTTCCTTCTTTTCTGTGATGGCCCTGCTCCAGTATCAGCCATAACTACAGCAAATTAAATAAAAATACAATTAGGCCTCTATAAAGAAATCTCCTGCTATCTTGTGCTCTGTAGCGCCGTCTACCTGCCGTAAATCATTCTGTGACTTAGATGGAAAAATCTGACCCGGGCAGAGGCATTAATAAAAACTATATAAAAATAGCGTTCTTTTCACTGTTAGTCTCGTTTGCTGTTACAGGTCATTTATGATCATCAGATGGAACATTACACAGTTTCAGAAACGTGTAAAAGTTACATATAGTCACTTTAAATTATAAAAATTCGAATAGCTTAAGCCACTATCGTCTTGTGTTTAAGGATAGCCTTTCCCTTGTTTTTGCGCAGGTAAAACGTGTGTACCACGTTCAGTTCGGTTCTTTTCCGCGCGGGGGCAGTATAGCCTTTGCTAGCGTGCTGTGAAATGGGCTAGATGCTTCTGTACAAACAGGAGAAACGTGCAACGACGATGACAGCTGTCAATCAGTTCTGTGTGGAACTTCAAAAAAAGAAAAGGAAATGAGGTGCTGTGGTGGAAATAAAGCCGACGCAACCACCATGGTTTATGTGTTGAAGCTTGAATCTGTCGTTTATAGCGAGGCCGAGAGTCCCAATACAGGTGATCAGTGTTGGGAACGTTCAAAATCATGAATGGGTCTCTCTCTCTCACATTTCCTTTTGCATATACAGAAATACATATTTTGATTTAAAAATCTTTTTATTAGTGTGTGTGTGTGTGTGTGTGTGTGTGTGTGTGTGTGTGTGTGTGTGTGTGTGTGTATATAAATATCAGTTGTTGCTCTTACGTTAATCTTACATTATTACAGAAACGTGATGACTGACAATCCTCTTCGAAGAATGGCCAAATAGTTTCTAGTGAATTTGGAATAGTATTTACTAACAAATGATAAGAGTTATTATTAATTCCCTTATCGTTCTGTTACATATTTAACCCTCTGATGCAAATTTGTATTATTTTAATAAAAGTGTGGTCCATCTTCCCTCACAGGAGTGCAGTAAGCCCAGGGAGGCATTTGGCTTCGAGCAGGCGGTGAGGGAGTACAGTCTCCAGAGCTTTGGAGAAATGGCTGACCACTTCAAGTCTGACTATTTCAACATGCCTGTTCATGTATGTAAGATCCTTTTTAGTGAGCTCAAATATGTGTACTGTTACACAGGTGTCCTTCCATCATCTGGCTTTCACACTGCTTTCGTTCTGCTTTAACAATTCGAGGTTACATGTGTTGCTCACAGGCTTGTCCCTGTTGAGAGGCAGGGGATTTCATTATTTCCGCCTTGCGCCCTCCAGATGGTCCCCACAGAGTTGGTGGAGAAAGAGTTCTGGCGCCTGGTCAGCAGCATCGAGGAGGATGTCATCGTAGAGTACGGAGCAGACATTAGCTCCAAGGAGGTGGGCAGCGGGTTTCCTGTCAGGGACGGTAAAAGGAGGCTACTGGGAGATGAAGAGGTGAGAAGATTACTTTGTATTATCATAAACTCTTCCAGTGTTGACTTGGTTTTAATTTTTTCACATCTTGTCTTAGAGTATGGCTTTTAGACTCCGAGCAGTTCCATTATTTTCTTAGACTTTCTATTAGAGTTTTATAACCAGTAGAGGACTCATGATGGGGATTCCCCTATGTTCTGTAGACATCACCTGGGTCATTTTATCCATCAGACTTCCATCTAAGAGATCCACTAAAAGCTTTTTTTCTCCTTGACAAGGGTTAAGTAAAAACATGTCATTTGCCCTGAAGTGAAAGAAAGCACTTTGTTTGCTCTTCTATTAGGAGTATGCCAACTCAGGCTGGAACCTGAATAACATGCCCGTGCTGGAGCAGTCGGTGCTCACCCACATCAATGTGGACATCTCGGGTATGAAGGTGCCCTGGCTCTATGTGGGCATGTGTTTCTCTTCATTCTGCTGGCACATCGAGGACCACTGGAGTTACTCCATCAACTTCCTGCACTGGTGAGACTGAAAAAAATGTCCGCACAAGACTTAATTTCAATTCTGACATATGAATGTTGGTGGAAATGGAAATTACACTATTTAAAGCAAAGAATACTGCTGAGATTTGAAAATCCTTATAGAAACTAACCTTATTTAATTCCACTTGTGTGTCGCTCTGGGAAAAAAAACATGAGTATGTAAGTATCTTTAATGTTCATTTATTCCTCTTCTCCAGGGGTGAACCGAAGACTTGGTACGGCGTGCCGGCCTCTGCAGCAGAGAAGCTGGAGGCCGTTATGAAAAAGTTGGCTCCAGAGCTGTTTGACTCCCAACCTGACCTCCTCCATCAACTGGTCACCATCATGAATCCCAATGTCCTCATGGAGCATGGTGTCCCTGTATGTAGTCTTAGCCTTTAATGGGGTTGGATGATTAGATATTAGTCATGTTGTTCATGTTGATTATAAGTGACGTGTATGTGTGTATTTGCCCCCTCAGGTGTACAGGACCAATCAGTGTGCAGGGGAGTTTGTGGTGACCTTCCCCAGGGCCTATCACAGCGGCTTCAACCAGGGCTACAACTTCGCAGAGGCTGTTAACTTCTGCACTGCTGACTGGGTGAGGGGAAAGCAAATACTTCTTGCATTTAAAAAAAAAAAGAATAATAACAACTTTAAATTTTTTGGGGGGTTGAATGTGCAGTTTTATTTTTAACGCATGCCCTTCCCTAGTTACCTATGGGTCGTCAGTGTGTGGCCCATTACCGACGCCTTCACCGCTACTGCGTCTTCTCCCACGAGGAGCTGCTGTGCAAGATGGCTGCTGACCCAGAGAGTCTTGACGTGGAGCTAGCTGCTGCCGTCTTCAAGGAAATGGGAGAAATGATGGAGGAGGAGACAAAACTCAGACAGGCTGTCCAAGAAATGGTAAATGTCTTCTTCTTTGTTTTGCTCAACTTATGCATGTAGAAGGCGTTTGTGATTGGCATTTACCTGGCTTTGAACCTGTGCCTGACTCTGTAGTTTCACACAGCTGTTAACAGCCTCAACTTGTGCTTATTTTGTGTCCCTTTCAAATGGCAAGCTTAATATTGTTATAATAGGTTGTTTAGCGACGGCATCATCCGTTCTCTCTCTTCCTTATCTGCAGGGGGTGCTGTCCTCAGAGCAGGAGGTTTTTGAACTTCTACCTGACGATGAGCGCCAGTGTCACAAGTGCAAGACAACCTGTTTCCTGTCTGCACTGACCTGTTCCTGCAGCCCTGACCGACTGGTCTGTTTGACCCATGCAGCAGATCTCTGTGACTGTCCACTCGGCAGCAAGTGTCTTCGGTAAGAGACCTGTTGTTTTTAGTCCAGTACTAAACACAACCACGTACAGCACGTGGTCAAGAAATCTAATTTGTTATGGCCTCGACATTTACTTGAACACATAACACCATATTCTCAAGTAGCTATCCGCACAATATATTTCAGGTATCGCTATGATCTGGAGGAGTTTCCGTCCATGCTGTATGGGGTCAAGACACGGGCTCAGTCTTATGACACGTGGGCAAAGAGGGTCACAGAGGCTTTGGCTGCCGACCAGAAAAACAAGAAAGGTTTTATACTTAGATACTACTGCAAGATATGTACATGTTGCACATCTCTTTGTGCTATTGCATGATCGTTTTGTGTCTCATAGATCTTATTGAGCTCAAGGTTTTGCTGGAGGATGCAGAGGACAGGAAGTATCCGGAGAAAGCTTTGTTCCGTCGCCTGAGGGAGATGGTCAAAGAGGCGGAGACGTGCTCCTCCGTGGCTCAGCTGCTGCTCAGCCGCAAACAGCGGCACAGGTCAGTGGACGTGGATGCACGAAGCCTTAATGTAATCCAACAGAAAAGCAATTTACTGCTGACCTGAAAGCATGTACGGAAAGAAAACTCCATTTGCAAGTCAGTACTGTATCTGCTCAGGTTCAAACGTGAACTGAACCGTCGCTCTTTTCCCCTTTACGTCTGCAGCAGCCGTCTGCGTTCGGAGAGCAGTCGTAACCGTACCAAACTGACAGTGGATGAGCTCAAGGCCTTTGTGGATCAGCTGTATAGGCTGCCCTGCATCATCAGCCAAGCACGACAAGTCAAAGTGAGTCCTCTCTATGCCTTTGTGCTTGCCCCATGGCTTACCCCCATGTATCAATGAAATACAGTTCACACCTTAATTCCTTTTTTTTTAATTTTTTTTTTTATCTCTTCCCTCTTTTCCCTATTCCTCCTATAAACCCTCTTCTTTCACCATCCATACTATTCAATACCTGCTAAAACTTCTACCTCACTTTTCATTCCTTTCCTTCACTCCTATTGTGTCTGTCACCTCCCTCCAGGAGTTACTGGAGAATGTGGAGGACTTCCACGAGCGAGCCCAGGTGGCACTGTCAGACGAGACGCCTGATTCCTCCAAGCTGCAGGCACTGCTGGACCTGGGCAGTGGCCTGGATGTAGAGCTGCCAGAGCTGCCCCGACTGAAACAGGAGCTCCAGCAGGCCCGCTGGCTTGATGAGGTGGGCTCCTACAACACCCACAAACTAGCGCTGCACGATACGAGGAGAATATGCAATTTGCGATCATGTTGTTTGAATATTGCGAGAACGATATTACTTGCGAAAAATAAAAAGGTATTAAAGTGTACTCAGTTCTGCATTTCTGCTGCTTTCAGTATTCTACTAACATAAAACAAATTGTTTGTTGAATTTATAAAGGCACCCACCCTAATCCCGAACCTTAACATTTTTTTACTGATATTTTCTTTCAATACACACAAATCTCTGGTTCTTTCTTGATATGTCACAGCCTTTCGTGATGTGTTTATAACGCCAGTTGATATCGCGATGGCGATTAAAAAAGCGATAGTGCTTTAGTGAAACAATTGTGCAGCCCTACCACAACCTGTTTGTGGTCTCTGAAAGAGTTGTTGTTATTTTTGGCCTCATGTAACACGTGCCGTTGTCCTCGTATCCCAGGTGCGTGTCACCCTGGCCGAGCCTCACCGCGTCACCCTGGAGCTGATGAAGCGGTTGATAGACTCTGGGGTGGGCCTGGCTCCCCACCACGCTGTGGAGAAGGCCATGGCCGAGCTGCAAGAGATCCTCACTGTCTCGGAGAGATGGGAGGATAAGGCCCGCGCCTGCCTACAGGCCAAGTAAGGTTGCACAGTTACAAACGCATACAGACACATTCATGGTGACTTTTGTGCTGTTCGCCATTTAACTAACCATATTAGAGACCTCAACTGCTGCTACTTACAGAAATTTAGTTAATTTTAGTTGAGTCATACTTGATCATCCCATGCCCGTCTGTCCTTTGATAACCCAAGGCCTCGACACAGCATGGTTACCTTGGAGAGCATTGTGCTGGAAGCTAGGAACATCCCAGCATACCTACCTAATATTTTGGCCCTCCGAGAGGCCCTACAGAAGGCCAAGGAGTGGACATCTAAGGTGGAAGCCATTCAGGTACTGTCTGTGTAAACTACATCCTTTAGAAGCCCTTTTAACCCTTATTTAAAGCCATGTGTCCTCTTTAGGATCGTTGATTGAGACTTAACCGGTATCTCATTGCTCTGAAAAAGGCATTGGCAAAACATGTCTCTCTTCTCCTGTGTACCCACCTCACACAGAGTGGCAGTAGCTACGCTTACCTGGAGCAGCTGGAGAGCCTGCTGGCCAGGGGTCGCTCCATCCCTGTCCGGCTTGATCCACTGGCCCAGGTGGACTCTCAGGTGGCTGCAGCTCGAGCCTGGAGGGAGAGGACTGGTCGCACCTTCCTCAAAAAGAACTCCACATACACACTACTCCAGGTGGGCCACTATGAAAAAAAGTTGATTTGATGCTTGCCTCTCAGATGTATGAATCATAAGATTTTAGTCAAGACTGCATATATCATGCGCTGCAAAAATTAATCGATTAGTTGTCAACTATTAAATTAATCTCCAAATATTTTGATTATTGATTAATCAGAGTCATTTTATTTTCTCCAACTTCCTATAAGTGAATATTTTCTAGTTTCTTCACTCCTCTATGGCAGTAAACTGAATATATATACAAAATAAGACATTTGAGGACGTCATCTTGGGCTTTGGAAAACACTGATCGACTTTTTTCACCATTTTTGGAGATTTTATAGACCAAACTAATCGATTAATCGAGAAAATAATTGACCGATAAATCAACAATAAAAATAATCATTAGTTGCACCCCTGTATCATGCTGTGTTTGGGCACTTAAAGGCGAATAAGTGCTGTGGAGATGTAACAATATGGTTTGGGGAGTATGTCTTGTCTCCTCTAAGAATTCATTTTATTTTTAATATTTTGTTGCTATTCTTGTGCGCTTCTGCTGTTAGGTCCTCAGTCCTCGCGTGGACATCGGGGTCTACGGCAACAGCAAGAGCAAGAGGAAACGCGTCAAGGAGCTCTTGGAGAAGGAGAGAGGAGGCTTTGACCCTGACGCCCTGAGCGACCTGGAGGAGAGCCTCGAAGAGGTGCGAGACCCTTCCACCGTCGTAGCAGCCTTCAAATCCAAAGAGCAGAAAGAAGTGGAGGCCATCCACTCACTCCGGGCTGCCAATTTAGCCAAGATGGCCATGGCAGACCGCATCGAGGAGGTCAAGTTCTGCCTGTGTCGAAAGACGGCCAGCGGCTTCATGTTGCAGTGCGAGCTTTGTAAGGACTGGTTCCACGGCGCTTGCGTGCCTCTGCCTAAGACGGGCTCTCAGAAGAAAGCGGGTGTGGGTTGGCAGAGCAATAGCAAAGACTCCAAATTCCTGTGTCCGTTGTGTCAGCGGTCGAGGAGGCCGAGATTAGAGACCATCCTGTCGCTGTTGGTGTCGCTGCAGAAGCTGCCGGTGCGTCTTCCAGAAGGAGAAGCCCTCCAGTGTTTGACAGAGAGGGCAATGAGCTGGCAGGTATGCATGGAATTACTCATACTAACTCAGTTTACAACCATCATCTGCTTTATTTTGAACACTTCATTCCCACTGTTTGCTTTTGTTCCCTACCAAATGCCCATCCTCACACTGGTCTGACTGTCCCACCAGGACCGTGCGCGTCAATCTCTGGCCACGGAGGAGCTGTCCTCAGCCCTGGCAAAGCTGTCTGTGCTGAGCCAGCGCATGGTGGAGCAGGCTGCTAGGGAGAAAACTGAGAAGATCATCAACGCCGAGCTGCAGAAAGCTGCCGCCAACCCGGACTTGCAGGTACTTGTACATGTCATCTTAAATGATTTTACATTACATTAGTCTCATTTCTGTTCTAATACAGTAACATCAGTGAGACTCTAGGAATCCTGTTTTGCAGATTGTAATTATTGTGGTTTCCTGTTGGGGCTTTGGCTGTAAAAATGGAGTGCACCAGAAGAGGGCACTAATGTGTAATTATGAAAAAGACCCCAAAACTGGATTGACGTTTTTAAAATGTGAAAAAATGCAGGGAATTACAGGTGGCAGATGACTGATTTCTCATAGATGTAATAAACCTACAGAACCGTTATCTTATTTTTACATGTTATTTAATTACGCCTTTTGAATGTGTCTAGCAAAGCATTTGGCTTTTTTTTTTATTTAGCATCATACTGTAAAGGAAAACAGAGGCATCTATGCTTTTTGTATTTTGCTCTTGTGAACCTGACACACCATGTCAGGCATTGTGTGACTGGGGGGAAAAAAGGACTACATACACAGACCATGAAAACGTACTTTCATCTGATTTGTGGCTTGTGTGTTTCTGCCCTTCCTCAGGGCCACATCCAGACTTTTCAGCAGTCAGGTTTCAGCAGAGCCGCATCCCCTCGCCAGTCCGTAGACTACGATGACGAGGAGACCGACTCAGACGAGGACATCAGGGAGACCTACGGTTATGACATGAAGGTATGTGAGGCAAGTGATGCTGTTCAAGCCGCCTATAAGCAAGCAGGACTTTTTTGTGATTCTTCCCTGTTGGTGTCTGCTTTGTTCCAGGACCCAGGCGAGGTGAAGCCCTACCTGTTCTGTGATGAGGAGATTCCTGTTAAGTCTGAAGAGGTGGTCAGTCACATGTGGCCGGCTGCCACGCCCTCCTTCTGCGCCGAACACGCCTACTCATCAGCTTCCAAGTCCTGTGTGCAAAGTGAGGCCACATTCACTTACTACGACTTACTTCTGTTGCTTTGAGTCTGCCTACCCATCATCATCCCGTGTTGTTTTCATGCAGAAATGATTCAAGGACAGCTTTAATTTTTGAACACTTTTTTAATACACATTTTAATTCGTTTGTGTCTCTGAGTTCCTCTGAAATACGGGCCTTCATCATCTCACACTCAAAATATTTACATTTCAGACATGGGAACGCCCAGAAAGCAGCCCAGGAAGACCCCTCTGGTACCTCGCAGCCTGGAGCCGCCAGTGCTCGAGCTGTCCCCGCAGGCTAAGGCCCAGCTGGAGGAGCTGATGATGCTGGGAGACCTGCTGGAGGTGTCCCTGGATGAGACCCAGCACATCTGGAGGATCCTACAGGCCACGCACCCCCCCTCTGAGGAAAGATTCCTGCAGGTAATGGAGGTAGGGAGGTCATCCATTATGCAACCTGATTGCGCAGCTGGACCCCATAGCAAATGCGGTGTAGTGACTAAACATTGGGTTTGGGTTTGAATAAATTACTCTGGTTGCTTCCAATGAAGAGTTTTGTGAATTGATGCATCGATACAGGTCAAATTAGGGGAAAACATGCCTGCAATAACTACAGAATTAGAATGGAAATAGTCATTCTCTTCTCGTCTTTCCTTCCTTCTCTACAGCCCGACGACTCTCTGATGGAGAAGCCTCTGAAACTCAAGCTGAAAGATTCAGAGAAGAAGCGGAAACGGAAGTTGGAAAGAGCCGAGCACCACCACATGCTGATGGCTGCCGCCGCCGCCGCCGGAGGGGCTTCAGTAATGGGCGAAATGCGACCAGCCAAATCCAAAGAGCTTAAAAGGGTGGGTCTGGAACTGGGTCTTGGGGGCAAACCCAAGAAGAAGAAACTCAAGCTCAACCTCGACAAGAACCGGGAGATGAAGCAGCTGGCCAAGCGGTTAGCCAAGGAGGAGAAGGAAAGGAAGAGAAAGGAGAAGGCAGTGGCCAAGGCAGAGGCCATCAGGGATGGGCTGGAGAAGAGGAAGGAGAAGAAGATTCTTGACATTCCTTCCAAGTATGACTGGTCCGGTGCTGAAGACTCCAACGACGAGAATGCTGTGTGCGCGGCCAAGAATTGCCAGAGACCCTGTAAAGATAAGGTGAGGACATTGACCTCTTTCAGCTCTTCAGCTACAGTTTAGCAATTAACAGAGGCCAAAGGCCACCATGTGACTGTGCACCTTTTCAAAACTTATATATAACTTGTATATGTTTTAAATATTTTTTGAATATTCATTTAAAGCCATGTTTTAACTACGAATATGGACTAAATTAATGTGATAATTATCTCAGCATTATCTAATATTGACATATTGAAATTGTTACGTTATTCCAAACCACAGTGTAAAATGTTCCTAACTTATGTCCCATGGAGTCAATAACTGCTGCAACTAATTATAAGTTACATATTTGAGTATCCTCCCAATTATTTTTCCGTTGTTTGGTCTATAAAATGTCAGAAAAGAGTGAAAAATGCCTATCACCGTTTCCCAAAGCCCATGGTGACGTCTCCAAATTTTCTGTTTTGTGCTAATGGCGCTTTTCCATTACATGGTACCTGCTCTACTCGCCACGACTCTACTCGCCTTTTTTGGTTTTCCATTACGAAAAAAAGTACCTGGTACCTGCTACAGATACTTTTTTTTTTAGTACCACCTCAGTCGAGGTTCCAAGCGAGCTGAGGCGAGCCGAAAAGGTGATGTGAAAACCTGCAGGCTGCTGACTGGTCGGAAAGAATCGTCACTGATCACTGCATTGCTAGCGAGAGACGGCATTTTTAAATAGTTTAGCCAGCGGTGTTTTTTTGCTGCCGGAGGCTCCACGCAGAGCTTTCTCCGTAGCATACAAGTGGCCTGATGTTTATACTTGTGCGCTGGTGTGTGCATGTGTGATGTGGGGAGCTGGTGAGCGAGGGAGAAGTGAGAGAGTGACGGTGATTATCTCCGCAGCGAGTAGCGACTCTAGAGTCATATATATGTGAGAGAAACAAAGTGTCTGCCCTGTTCTTTCTGACCACGGTGGGAAATCTGGAGCAGTAAACGTTAACTATCTCTTTGATATTATGTTGTTTACGGAGACGGAGAACCAGGAAATGAGTCGGGGAAAAACAACGCTACTAAGCCACGCCCACGGCAGTCGCTATGACGACCAGTCACGCTGAGGCGGTAATAATATAAAACAGAGAAAAATAACAAATCCTTCCCTTTTGAGAAGCTGGAATCAGATTTTCTTTGGCATATTTGCCAATTTGATTTGATTTTGATTTGAACGACTAATCGATTAATTTACTAAGTTTCATCTATATTGTAATTTTCAAAATATTTCTCTTATAATATTTAAACATATTTAGTCTTGCAGTCATTCACATTTATACTTGACAATTGTGAACTACAGATTGTCAATACGAGAAACTTGCACACGGGGCTGGACTTGAATTTTCACACAGCCCCTTGTATTGAAATTTGGATATTAAATTGGCCTGTAATAGGTTGAGATGTCTTACATCTGGGAGATCAAAATGCAACAATTAAATGTGTTTCCACACAAATTCACTTTATGTGAAGAGGCTTAAAATACTGTAATTAGAAGCTGTGAATAGATAGCATTTCTTCTTTTTCTAGTATGTTACGTTACTACGTCTTCCATTTTCTGTATCTTTTCTGTCATACAAATTTCCATTAAGTTGTGAGCAGAATAGCAGCCTCTTCAATAATCATTCTGCATTGTGAAAAGCCCTCAAGTGCATACTGAGCCAATGAAAACAGACATGATGCCGTGTTAAAATGTAGCTGTGCTTGGACTGTGCCACGCTGCTGGAGGACCATGATGTTGACCTGGCCTGTTAGATCATTCTTGACCCTCTGTAGTAACATCCCCACCACACTGAGAGAGGCAGTAAATTCTGGTTGATACTTTCATCACAGGTGACGCAGGTTTTTTTGTTTGTGGAGTTAATAATGAACACTTTTAAAAATGAATATCATGGAACTTTAAAGAATATCAACAGCTGAAAACCGCACTGGAACATCTTAAAGAGAGTTACACATAACGTATTAACAGGACACACCGATGTGGTTCTTTTCGGAGACAGCACTGATGGACCAAGACTGTCCACCAAGTTAACCAGTGGCCAGTCTCCTTCCCCTGTGTGTCCACAGGGCAGCCAATCAGAGGCGAGGAAATGTTTTTTATTTTTTATTTTTTTTTATTCTACAATAAGTCAGTACTGTACTCGACGGTACTGTAGTGGTGTGTGAAACACAAACTCATCTACAGTTAATCAGTGTTTGGCTGTGGTTATGTCAAAGATCCTTTATACTAACGATGGCGCATTTCAAGCAGCGCCAATGGAATCAAACGGTACACACTTCCTGTCTCCTAAAGGGGCGTGACCTCGTTTGAACGTGTAGTGAACGTTGTGTGGATGGATGAAAAGTTAAATGTAAAAAATGTATTATTATGTTGTTTTGCTAACGTTAGATACTGTATTTACACAGCTAAAAGACGTATTTAGCATCACGGAGATTAGTTTTGTGAGGGCGTTCATGAACGTTGACGTTAGGGCTGGGCAATATGGAGAAAATCAAATATCACAATATTTTTCACCAAATACCTCGATATCGATACCGCAACGATATTGTAGTGTTGACTATTTTTGCTTTCACAAAATATTTACACAATGAGAGTTTTGATAAATAATCATCAATAATGTGGATATAATGACGAAGTGGGTAAAGGCAAATAATAGAACAGTTAAAACAGAAAATGACGTAACTTTACTGTAATGCAGCCTTTAAAACCAGGAAAAGACACCACTTATGCCATATTACGATATCCAAAATCTAAGACGATATCTAATATCATATCACGATATTGATATAATATCGATATATTGCCCAGCTCTAGCTGATTTTAGCTTCTCTGTGTTGCCAGATTTTGCGACAGTTTGGTCCTGAGACAGAAACAGGTCTCAAACAAATTTTCTCCTGATGTGTCCGCCTGAAAAATGCCATTTTAGTGTCAGAATGTTCTGGAGATATGTGGCAAAAGAATCTCTCATAATCTTTGTTCACGTTCACTTCTCCCGTTGGAATCAATACACTCAGGACCTGCCCGCTAGTCTCCTGAATAGGCGTGGCCGTGGCGGAGCCCACGTGACACAGAAACGGGAAACTACTCCAAGTTGGGGCGTCTCGGTTCTAAACCGTCTCTGCTTACGTTTGGCTCTTTCCTCCAGTACATTAGATCAATCAAACTGACTTGCAACTTAAACGTGTGTTGTTAAATATTACTCGCAATAGGCTTGGGCTGGTGTCAAAAAATTTTAAAACCGGTTTGATATCAAGCCAAACACCAGACCGGACCGGTATACAGAATTTTACCACTAGGTGTGGCACTAGGTGGCGAGCAGTTTTATTTCAGACAGCAGCAGAAAGCTGTGCTTTAACTTCAGAATCCTCTGGGAAACCAAATGCTACTCTACAACTTGATCAATAAAAGTGCTAAGATACTGAAAAGCTACTGCCCAACACTGCTTGCAATACAAGTTGGATTTAGTGCCGTGATGCCTCTAGCCTGGGTAAACCCTGACGAACTTCCGGCAAATTTGAGATTTTCTCTGCAAGTCAGTCTGGCAAAGAGCCCATTCAAACCCATTTCCAATGTCCCCCAAAATCGAGGCACCAATCACAACCGTTGAGGCGGGCTTTACGCGACGACGATAGTGCAGCGACGGCGAGCAGCTTTTTGATTACATTCAACATGACAGCTACCGAAGCGCAGCGTCCCGGATCGTTGGTCTGATTGGTTGAAGGACTATCCAATTGCACCCAGAGGCATTTGAGCGGCGTCCGTTGGTGACGCCCCTTTGGAAATGAGCTGTCAATGAACCTTTCCCAGACCTACTCTCAGTTCCAACTGAGAAGGGTCTGGTGTCAACCAGGCTATGATGCCTCGGCACAGGCTGCTAATGTAGGCTACTTTTTTATATGCCAGAAGGTGTCATAGAGACAAATTCGGGTTCAGCCACTTAGCATAAAGTCAAACCAGTTTAGCCTCGTCCACTAGTCCGGAACAGTAACACGGGAAATTGACACAGGCTAACTAACGTGTTTTTGTTTTTTCAAAAAAATGTCGTAATGTTTCCTTTGTCTCTGTGAATCCTTATTCCTCACTCACACGTTTGCATTGGCCTGTTTGTGTATTCCAGGTGGACTGGGTGCAGTGCGACGGCGGTTGCGACGAGTGGTTCCACCAGGTGTGCGTGGGCGTGTCGTGCGAAATGGCCGAGAACGAAGACTACATCTGCGTGGACTGCTCCCGGAAGGCTGCCGGGGCGAGCGGCGGAGCCGTGACTGTGGAGGAGGTGGCAGAGGAGAGCGTCGTAGTGCTGTCGACATCGATGTGCAGCGTGCAGAGTCTGCCATCATCGTCTGTCGTGGCCTCGTGGTCTCACCCGTCCTCCGTCTCTCATCTAAACCCAGCAGCTTCACATCATCATCAGCATCAGCAAGAGCCTCAGCAGGGCAGTTAGCGCTTACAAAAAACAGCCTAGGACTGAGTTTGAATGCTGTACCTCACACAATGAACACAAAACCTAGCATTCAGGCTAGTGTTTCAACCTCTCAAGCTGTAAGACTGTACAGTATGTGAGGGGGAAAAAATAGCCCTTTTATGAATAAGCTTGGAAGAAAAGGGACAAACCAGGCGCCTTTCTGTAACTGCTTGGATTATAGAGCACAAGAAAGAAGAAGAGAAGAGTCCTACTGTCACCATGTGGCTTCAGCAATGACATGTTCTCTCTCCGAGCGCTAAGATCTGTTGAAAAGGTTGTTAGTACACACACACACAATACATAAGTCTTCCCACAGCAGTTTTAGGTCTAAAAAAACATCCACCAGCTACTTCTGGGCTTTCTCCTGAACACTAACACATCTTTGGTATACTTACTTTCAATCAAACAAACACCCACTTGCTCCAGCTGTTGTATTCGGTGAAAACAGGCAAATAATGTGTCCCCAGTCGTGTTTTACTGGACATCCTGAATCCCTCCCCTCTGCCCTCTGCCTGGCCCTTCAGACAGTAACATCTCAATATGTAGGACTCCAGACTAGAAAACACAAATGGTTGTAATGTAGTGGAATTATTTATAATGTACATACTTTTAAGCATTTAAACAAATGGATTGTGGCTTTTTGTTTTGTTTTCTCACCTTTAATAAACAATTCCTAGTCAAATGATTGATAATTGTGTTGTCTCTTTTCCTTTAATATTCCATATACAAACATAATAAAAAAAAAAACATCTCGCAAACAAATCTAAGCAAAAATTAAATGTTTAAAGTGCGATCTTTTTTTTTTTTATGGATATATCAAAATAAAAATAAAGCAGGCTAAATGTGGTGGAATTTATGCTATTGAGACAGTGGTATCCCAATCTCATTCAGGTCAGTGTTGAACATAACCTCATAACCTTTTCCAGACAGAGGAGCAGTTTAACTCTGGGTTTCCATAGATGACCGAAGACGTAACAGCTGTACAATAACACGGCGCTGTCTCCTCCTGCTGAGGAGCAAGTAAACAAATAACACATTCTGTCTTTGCTGAGGCATTTGGGTTAAACGTACAACGTGTTTACAGCGCCCGCAATATCATTGTTTACATTGAAGGTTCAGCTAAACTTAACACCTCCAGCACAAGTTGAAATACACCTTCAGGAAGACAGGAACTTGAGAGAGTTGGGGACGGCAGAACACGGTAGCACATTGTGGTTAAACATTACTGCCTGCCTTAATTTTCTCCTTAATTGGGATTCCATTGAAAGCTCCTGTCTTTTTCCTTATCAGTAAATCAATAAAATCTAGCTTTTGTGTCCTTTAGATGGCTAAAATGTCAGGATGATTGGTGGGTGGAATTCTGAAAGGCCCAGCAGTGACTTATGGCCATGTCATCGAGAGGTTGATTTGTGGTTGTAAGTTAATCTTCACATTTCCTGTGTTACTCATTAAGCTCAATTAGAGGAGAGGTGTGTTGGCATGTTGTGGAGCTCTGGTATGAAGATTAGAAGGTTGAATTCCATGTTACATGTGTTTTTCTCCTTAGTTATAGGCACTGTGTAAAAAATACATTTTGTGTCTAACAGAATGACTGGTGACCTTGTTTTTTCATTCCACTTATTTCTTATTTAGAAATGGATATCTAAATGTGTAGAGACCTGACTGTTTGCAAAAGAGAGGAGGATTGTGGGTGGGGGGCTGGGGGTGTCCAAACTGAGCTCGGCAGCTTTTGCCTCTGTCTGAGTCGCTGACCTCTGTCCCTGTGCTGACTGCAGGGTTAGAAATATGTGATCACAAGGGGCTGCAAGACATCAACTTAATTACTGGTAATGGAACATAATTGATTGCATAATGTGTTCTGTCGTGTCATGCTATAATTACATCTTCATCACCCGCTGTTTGTTGTGTTCCTGCCTGAGAGTGGAATTTATGACCGAAACTGTAGTTTTGGCCTTATATAATAATGCTCACTTCATAGCAAACTATAGCACTGCTTACATGGCAACATGTAATGCAGACATGAGCTTCTTCCATCAGTCAGAAATAGAGTTAACACTTCAATGTGTAATTGATTTCGACTGGGGAAACCTTAACCTCAGACATGAAATTGAGACGTACTTACTGCATTGCAGACAGGAAATGCATAGAACCCAAACTCTAAACCTCATTATTTGGGTGCTTCTCTTTCCTCAAAGTGTACAATGGGACAAATTGGTTTTTATTATTTATATGCGTACATTTTTAAAAACTAATTGTAGTACAGTTTCTACAGCTTGACCCAATACTTTACTGACTGCTCCGGTGTCATCCTATTGGACTCTTCAGTTGCACCTTATTTTAAGCATGGAGTCATGGTAGGTGATGTACTTTGCTCTGAAAGGGGCAGGCAAAGGGAAGGAAAGAAAGAAAGAAAGGGGCTGGCCTAAGTGTTGCATTACAACCCCCCCGTCCCCCCCGTCCCTGACTCCTGTCCTGTTAAAATCCTAAAACATGAGCATTCACACATAAACCTCTAGAGAATGCTTCAGCCTTGAGACGAGAGTTATACACACAAGAGCAGGTGCCATGGCAATGAAAGGTAAGCTATAAGGGGATTGGTCATTTTGCTAATAGATTATCTAGAGATTTACAGTGCAATTTAGGTTGATTTAAAGTCATTTTGTTTTATGATTTAAATACTGTATTTTTGTTTAAGGTATGGATAAGAATTACATTGCACTTGACTGAAATGGATACAGTTCATAATGGATACAAAGCTCTAATGTATTCTTTTATTTGCGTGAGTTTTCAAGTAAACCTCTTTGTTTGTAAGAGAAGACGTAGCATGCGTGTTCCTTTTCTTTGAATACCATGCTTAACACATATACAATTTTACACATTCAGATCTTATTGGTGCATTGTAAAACTATATTATTCCACTGTTGCCCACTCTGCAGCTGGAACAGTTTGGTGTCTTTGGTGCCTTGGTTTAGGGCATCTTGAACTGTTACTACGTACAGGGAAAACAAACTAACTCAACACCAACCAGCCTCTCTAACCCGCTGCAATCCTCATCTTCCCCGTCTTTTTTGTAGACGATGCTGCCAAAGCGGGCCTCTCCAATGGCATCAGCCAAGCCAAGGACCAGACGCCCTCTTTGGAGGAGAAGATGGAGGAACGGGGCCAGTGGAGCAACAAGATAGAGTTTATTCTGTCAGTCGCCGGCTCCATCATCGGCCTGGGCAACATGTGGCGCTTCCCGTACCTCTGCTACAAAAATGGAGGAGGTGAGTGGAAGAGGAGCTGTGTGGATGGAGGAAGGGGTTAATGTATGTCCCTTAGTTTCTTCTGCAGATTTCTATGACTTTATAAATGAACACCAAGATATATGCATATGGAGTTTAAATACTTTCTCTCAGGCTCATGCTTAAAAAGTTCAATACTACTCTAGTGCACTTTTACAGTCAACCATGGAGTTATTTTTTGTACATGCACTAAATGAGTAGACACGTCATGGCAGTTGACATTAAAGTGAACTCAGAGTAAATGTGTACAAAATCCACATATATGGCATTATAGAGCACCTGAGTCAAAATTCAATCTTAGACTCACTTGAGCTCAGGTGAAAGAAATAAAAACAGATATATTCAAAGACTCCCAATTAACCAAATCAGACCCTGTTTGCTTTTGGGCATGCTTGTGTAGGTGCTAAATCGGACGCTGCTCTTTCTCCCTCCATGGGGTGGCAGGGTCAGGGTTCAGGGCCGAGCGGGGTCAGGCAGCTGTTGTTGCTCCTTGCTCACAGCAGCTGTCCCTGCAGAGAGGCAGAAATCTGAGCACACCAAACATCCTCGGCCACCCGACGGGACATCAACACAAAATCCCGAAAGAGAGTGGCAGTGGCTCAGGTCTAAAGAAAAAGAGCATTAAAGAAAGTTTATTTTTCAGTACCTTTTTAATGTCTTCTTGCAGTACGTCATACCTTTCAGTGCTTGTTCTCATTAAGAGTTTTAATAAAACTTCAGATCAATTTAGTTTGTAGTTGTAGTTTGTTTAAGGCATGTTTTCTTTCATATACTCAGTAAAATTATTAATTCTTGTACATGAAATATTACATCCTCTACACTTGACCTTACTGACTTTTTTACTGTATTTTAGGATTGTCCAAACCAGGTTCATCTGGTTGAAATCTGAATAATTAAAAGGCAATCTGGTGCCAACAGTGGCAGCACATGAAGTTAGAGACAGGAAAAATAAGCAACATGTAATAGGTAATATGTTATTAGAAATAGGTAATCCAAGAACGGAAGAGAGAGGGTAAAGAGAGAGACTTTCTCCATGAATCATTATTATGTTTTCTTGTACCTTATAGTTTCTTTAAAATGTGCATCTTTCTGCAGGATAGGACATATGGGTCTCAACTTGGACTTTAGGACAATTTGGCCATATTTGAGCAGATTGACTGTAGCTATTGGAGCTACGGTCTGTATTTGGGTCCACATTTATGGCAGTGCAAGAAGGCCTTGTCCTCCAGGTGCTCTGATTTCCCACAAAGTCCAAAAACGTGCCACGGGTGGATTAGAAACTCTTAATATGTTACTCAACATACAGTACCAGTGGCCGAGACTACGTCTGGACAAAGATAGTCGATAATTTTTTGCATTTTTCTGTGGCATCACGTGGCCTCTAAAACACAGTAACACCAACAGAAAGTATAAGTACAATACACCCCACCCCGAAACCTGCGGTCCTCAGACGCTGGCCTGCTCCCCATTCCCCACACCAGACTCTGTACCTTCAGAGACAGAGCCTTTAGTGTTGCAGCCCCATCCCTCTAGAACACCCTCCCTGCAGATATCCGAAATGCTACATCCCTTGGACATTTAAAAAAACTCCTGAAACACCACCTGTTTACCACAGCCTACAACCTCCTTTAGCTTAGCCACAGTAATTCTGTAAAGTGTCCTTGCGTTTCATGAAATAAAAGTTATTATTATTATTATTATTATTATTATTATTACAAGCTTTAACCCTAAATCCTTTGCTCTTTCTCAACTCAGGTGCGTTCCTCATCCCCTACATGATCTTCCTGTTCACCTGTGGTGTTCCCGTCTTCTTCCTGGAGACAGCCCTGGGCCAGTACACCAGCGAGGGAGGCATTACCTGCTGGAGAAAAATCAGTCCCCTGTTTGAAGGTAGGTAGGACAGGTGTATCACCATGGAGAGTGAGGCCACTGTGGGATCCTGGCAAAGCATGCAGCATTTAGGCAAATGTTATGAAGCCATGCCATGGTAAAACAAAAAATTTAAATAAATAAATACCTGAGTGCTCACTCAGAGAGGGAAGATGGTATTTTCGGTGGAATATTCCTTTAAGCTAATTCTTCAATATCTTCTAAATTAAAGTTAAAGTTTTAATAAGTGTTTATTTGATTATTTTTATACTGATTATTTGTATTGATTATTCTGCAGGTCTTGGCTATGGCACCCAGGTGATCGTGACTCTGTTGAACTTCTACTACATCATTGTTCTGGCCTGGGGGATTTTCTACCTGTACTTCTCCTTCTCCTCGGACCTGGCCTGGTCGTCCTGTAACAACACATGGAACACAGGTAACAAATGCACTTCACAAGATGTTCCACCAATGGTTTTATTCGTTTAAGAGTTTCTACATTTTTCTACATTTTGCAGAAAACTGCATGGAGTTTCAGAGGAGAAACACCTCAATCAACCAAACGATGCACCTAAACGCCACCTCTCCTGTCATCGAGTTCTGGGAGTGAGTTTTCAGACTGCCTAACCTCCTCTTGGTGATACGTTACTGTTGTGAAAATGACAATGATGTATGTTTCTTTCCCCGTCTCTGCAGGAGAAGAGCACTAAGGATTTCCCCAGGCCTTGACCACATGGGCTCTTTGAACTGGGACCTGGCCCTGTGTCTGTTCATCGCCTGGGTCATGTGCTACTTCTGCATCTGGAAGGGGGTGAAATCCACTGGAAAGGTGGGTGACCTGCTGACCCTTTTTATTTATGATTTTTCTTTTGCACCAAAGACCGCTCAAGGGCACTTTCAGGATGACATCTGGTATTTATTTTTTCAATTAGGCGCGTTTCTTTATTTGTTTACATATTAAACATTGCTATATGTGTGTGTATGTGTCTATATAGGTGGTCTACTTCACTGCGACCTTCCCCTATCTGATGCTAATTGTGCTGTTGGTCAGAGGGCTCACGCTGCCTGGAGCTGGGATTGGAATCCAGTTCTACCTTTATCCAGACCTGGGACGACTGGCAGACCCACAGGTACCACAATGTCATCTTAAAATGAAAGGCAAAGTGCAGATCCACATCCATTACACAAAACCACAAATCTTCCTATGAGGGCCTTTAGAAGATGTAGTGATCCCTGTGTGCAAGGGCACACCAGGTGCAGGTATCCCATGGTTCTCTGCTGGGGAGCCTAGTTTCTGCTGGGTCCATCTGCTCTCCATGGTAGAGGAATGAATGCAGGGTCAGGACACCACTGGGACTGTAAACACGAGCTCTACCAGGACTGAGCTGCAGACAGTCAGCTAACCAGGGTCTCTCCCCCCCACCCCACCCCCACTGGAAGGACAAGACTCTAACCAGCAAAGGTCCGATCAGAAGAGCTCTGCTGAGTCCCTTGCTTAACTCAAACATTTCATGTGTCTCTCTTGTTGTTAAGTTCTGCTGTTATTGTGTCATCTCATTCTGGTTTAGTCGTACACTAGTTTGCCTCAAAACAAAACCAAACAAACTAGAGTTAACACACCAAACTAATAATTAAATTTTCAATTTCCTTCTCTCTATCTCCTGAATATTGCTGGCTTATCATTTTGTCCTTTTCTGAACCTGATAAGGGATGACTTTTGTCTGCCGTTACAGATCCTGCATTCTTTATATGTATAGAAGCTTGGTCCGTTAAACAATGTTCAGACCAATAACAGACTTTTAACAGCTTAACTATTGTGCAACTACTTTAGGCAATTATAATGAATGTGTACATGAATTCCTGTGGATTATGTAAACACTACATTAACATCAACCTAAGTACTGCATGTGTGTCTACATAAAATTTAGCATCACTTTAGTTTCAGTGGTTTATTATTATTCTTTTAATTTGTCTTTTGTGTAAGGTGTGGATGGATGCTGGCACCCAGATCTTCTTCTCCTATGCCATTTGTTTAGGGTCGCTGACTGCTCTGGGAAGCTACAACAAATACAACAATAACTGTTACAGGTATATAAACTGTTAAAAGTGCAGTAAGCAATTCTGTGCAAAGATTGTTGACTTGGGCTGGCCAGCATATCCACATGCTACCATCAACCATCGCCTGTTGTCGATTGGCTGGAATGTTTTTTTGTGGCTTGTGCGCTCCTTTCTGTTTGTGTTCTATAGACTATTTACATAGCCAGGGCTGTGTATTAACACCAGATTTTTTTCAGCACACATAGAAAATAGATAGCTATAGGTGAAAGCGTATTGGATTAGCATCACTTACTATACCTTTAATATGCACTCTTGATTGCATGCTCAGATACTAGTGCTAGTGCTACTATTGTGTTTCTGTATGTGCTTTGTGCTTCGGTCTGTGCTTAAACGCTAATGTGTTTTAATGTGCATCTATGCACTTTTACCTGTGTTACCTACTTGTGTTATATTTTTACATACATACATGTTTCCATGATTCAATGTGGGAAAAAGTCGGACTCAAAACACTCATCCGTGGACTCAAAACAGCACGGATGTTTTTTTTTCCAAGTTTGCATGTGTGTGGAAGCACCAGAGACACAAAATAACTTTTCATAAATTTTCATAATATGGGCACTTTAACATCAACTTCATCATCAGCTGTGATTCATGTGATCACCTGTTTGAATCTGGAGCTTAATGATGCTGAAATTACTCCCTGTGAAATATTTGCTGTCTGTTGCAGAGATTGCCTGGCGTTGTGCTTTCTGAACAGTGGCACCAGTTTTGTGGCAGGCTTTGCAATCTTCTCCATCCTGGGTTTCATGTCATTTGAACAGAATGTTCCCATTTCAGAGGTGGCAGAATCTGGTGAGGCTCTTTATCAACTGTATCCGAGGCTTCAAGAAAAATGAATAGCAATAGAATAGCAAATATAATCTGTTCATATATCCTCCAGTTTATGTTGTTTTTACTCGTGTCTGCAGGTCCTGGCCTGGCCTTCATAGCTTACCCCCGAGCTGTGAGCATGATGCCTTTCTCTCCTCTGTGGGCCGCCCTCTTCTTCATCATGATTGTTTTTCTGGGGCTTGACAGCCAGGTTGGTTCCTCAAGTTAATGAACACTTTTTGTTTTCCACAATGACACTGATTACTCAACAATAGGGTGTGGTTAGATTTTGTCTTAAGAAATAACACACATTTCATAATCATTTAAAACTCCCTTTTGAAGACGTTGTTTCTGATACATTTCTTTTTCTCTTGTGTGGCTTGCAGTGGGGAAATGTAACTAAGTATTTTAAAGTGACTATATGTAACTTTTACACACTTCTGTTTAATGTTCCATCTGATGATCTTAAATGACCTGTAACAGCAAACGAGACTAACAGTGAAAAGAACGCTATTTTTATATAGTTTTTATTAATGCCACTGCCCGGGTCCGATTTTTCCATCAAAGTCACAGAATGATTTACGGCAGGTAGACGGCGCTACAGAGCACATATTCTGATGGGACACAGATTTCGGCTGAACACCGGAAAAGCCTGTGCTAGTGAGCATGCAGGTAAAAGGTAGCAGGAGATTTCTTTATATAGGCCTAATTGTATTTTAATTTTATTTTAGAAGTTATTTGCTGTAGTTATGGCTGATGCTGGAGCAGAGCCATCACAGAAAAGAAGTAAATTAAACGAAGAACAACTAAAAGCTAAAAGTAAAGTGAAAGACAACGGGCAAAACCGAGTCAATCTTGATCGGGCTTTCAACAGATAGAGACAATTACGGGATTGTAAATAATTCAAAACTGTCCCCGAATGTCTATTTCATTCATAGAATAACTTTACAATGTGTGATGTGGTTATACGCCAGTAGCCTTTATTAAATTATTTCCCCCTTCCATTTAGCGTGGACTTTATATTCCTTTTAGTCGGCCTGTGTCGGCCTACTATTTTCTTTTCCCTTGTCCCCCTGTACTTAATATAATTTATTACTAGGTTGGTTGCTACAACAATCTCTTAATGCTTTGGCTCGGGACACAGTGACAGTGATAACGTTACCCGGTTTAGCTCATGATACATCCAAGTTACCGTATGAAACACTTGAAATGCAACGATGCATCTGTAACGTATTTTCTTATTGTAAATGAAAGATTTTCTGGTTGAGCAAAATATTCATCGCAACTATACTACCTCCCGGTAACACTACCTCAGTGGGCATTACAGAACCGTAAAGAAAAGACCTTTACGACAGCAGGTGTGGTAAAAACACTAAAATCAACACAAACTGAAATCAACAAACTGAAATCAACACAAACTGAAAGTTATATAACATAACTTTCTGTCATATTTGCTGAAACTGACCCTATGTTCGAGTAGAACTACATGAAGCAGGTCATTTAAAAAGAATCCGGCTCCTCGCGGCACCACCTACAGCCTGTAGTGCGATTTGTTCAGATGCACCAATCAGGGACGGGTGTTTTTGGGCTTTAGCAGAAAAGGGGGAGGGACTGAGAAGTTGTTGATGGTCAAATTAGTCCACACGTACCAAAACGATCTTTTTTTTTACCCGTCTTCCCTGGATTCGTTTCAAGAATAGTTGCGTCCAAACAAATCCACTTGTAAATGACTCAATACGCTACTTCATATGCCAGGCCTATAGGCGGTGCTGTTTCTGCTACAGAAATTCACAAAAAAACGGAGAAGAAGAGCATAGTCACTTCCACTTCCCATCATAACATGACTAGCTAGATTATAACTTTCTCTTAATACATCCGTGGACTATAATAACTTTCACCACTGCTCATTTTATAAAGGCCGCCTCAAGAAAACGTGTCTTTGTTTACGTTGTATAATGTGCTGTTGGATTGCTTTTTATTTCGCATGATTGCAGCGCGCTAACGTTAGCTAGCTCTAACATCGGCAGTCAAACAAACATCAATGATCCATGAATGATGTCTTTTTAATAATCTATAAGTTTTTCTTGCAGTAGCCTTTCTACAATAAGCCGTTACTATAATCCGTTCAAGGAGTTGATAAGCAGACAGATTAGCTAGCTAGGTATAAGTTGTCTACTTCCACTTTATAAACAGATAGCCATAGCAGCTAACGTTAACGTTACTTCGCTGCTGGAGCGGTCAGCTGCTTTAGCGATGTTTAACGTTGGCTACATAACGTTAGCAAAATATTTTGTGTAGAATCCAGAGGGAAGGGTCAGGGAGCAGAGACACAGTATTTAGATGAAGTGAGCTGGTTTGACCATGGAGATGGGACATGCTGGCTTAGCTTCACCGCAGTTGTGTGCGTCAGCGGCCGTGGGAGAGGGTGTAAAAGAGGGGTGTGGCGATGACATCATCAATATGGATTCGTATTCACCATCCATACGAATCCAAACGAGAGCCGTTTTCGGATTTTTTCACCCTTAGACCAGGTTTCAAAAAAGTGCGTTTTCAGGCAGTGCGTTTGCAGGATTCATCTGGACGGTCGGCCCAAACGATGCAAAACATGTGCGTTTGCACAAAAAAACGTTTCCGTGTGGATGGCCCCTTATTTGGCTGTCCTGGATCTTTCCAATCCTACCTACAGCACCTTTAAGTACAAATGTGAGGAACACTTTCTACTTATACTCCACTACACTTCACAGGGAAACATTGTACATTGTTACATTTATCTGAGAGCTTTAGTTACTAGTTACTTTACAAATTAAGATTTTTGCACACAAAACATATGCAAGTGTACAAGTGCAGCTAAAACAATTAATCTATTGACCAATTGACAGAAAATTAATCGACAACCATTTTGATAATCGTTTAAGTCATTTTTCATGGTTCCAGCTTCTCAAATATGAAGATTCGCTGCTTTTTCTTTTAATTATTTTGATTGATTACACATTTTTCTGCATTGAGTTTTTTTTTTACTTTTTATACTTTAAGTACATTTTCCTGATTGTACTTATATATCATTAACATTTTTTAATGCAGGTTTTTTCTAACAAAGTATCTTTTCAGTGGTGTATTAGTATTTTTTGTTTAAGTAAAGGATCTGAATACTTCCTCCACCACTGGTGGCTTGGAAATGTAGTTTGTGTTAACTGAGCCAGCAGGGCAAGTCTTTCCTTCATTAAAATGGACAAAAAAACAGAGATTTATTAATTGTCCTGTGCTCACCTCTCTCCCCCTTTTTTCCTCACCCCTCTGACCTCCTTCCCATCAGTTTGTGTGTGTCGAGAGCCTTGTGACTGCGATAGTCGACATGTACCCTGCTGTGTTCAGACGTAAAAACCGCAGGGAGCTCTTCCTGTTAGGTGTGGTCTTCTTCTCCTTCTTCATGGGCCTCATCATGCTGATGGAGGTAAGGGGACACACAGACAAACATACATCGGCAAGCATGAAGATGTTTTTGACCGATATGTTGATATAGGGGCAGTAACCTAAGTTTTTATACTGAAGGTCACAATATTTTGTACATTCAGTGTCTTTGAATTTTTACTTTTTAAAGCTTTAAGGTGTTTTCCCTTAATATATATTTCCTAGCAGGGTAAAAATGCCTTCATTAATATAATCATTTAACATCACTGAAAATAATTTCACACACAGATACACTTCAAATCAAGTGGATGCTGGTGGGTTGCACTTGATTGTTGTTTTAGGGATAATCCAGGAAAGGATGCCTTGTTCTGCTGAACTTAACTCTTACAGAGTACAACCTAGTTGACACGTGTGATCGGATCTCAATGTATCCTCAATGCGTCCTGGGTGCATTCACACCTGTACTTACTTACAGCTGTCCACTTCCGACAGTTCCACGATCCGATCTGATCACTCAGATCTGATTTTTAATACCAGGTCAGAACGGGGCCCATGGCCAACAGTTTCACCTCTGCAAAGCTGGAAACATGAATGCTTTGCAGAGGTGTCAACAAGTCATCATTTTGTCAGTATAAGCAGCAAGTCAGAGGTTTTGTGCAAAACGTCTCAGGTAATGCATGTCAAGCTTGTCTGAAGTCTCTAGTTTTGGGCTTCAGCATTTCAAATATTTTCACAAACTTGTATATCTTTAAATATTAACAATAAAAGAGTAGATTTATCTTTATATTTTTTATTATCTGAAAAAGGCAATCTAGACGCTGCTATACATTTTTAGTAGAAACACATTTAGCTTTATTGGTGCTTAATTTGACTCCCCTGACACTGTCATGATGTACTTAGCCCATGCTTTCGCGATCAGCTGCCCTCACCAGTGTCTCCAGTAAGTCTGTGACAACACCGACATTTCATTTTGCCATTTAGATATCAATGGACGACATACGTGACCACTGAGTTAACTGTGTTATCAATAGTAAACGTTTGAAGCTTGTCAAGTAGTCAAAGTCACAAAAAATGTTAGTTAAAATAATAAGTCTATAGGATATTTGTAGAATGGTCACCAAAGCAATTTAATCTTTTATATTTCTGTTGGAGCCATTTTTGTTTGGTTTGTGTGTGGTTGCAGGTAGATGTTTGATTAATATGAAGAGCATTAAATAAACTTAACATAAACTCTTCTTTTACTATTTTAGTATTAAAATCATTTTGGATAAATGTCCTAAAACAAATGTATTGTACTGTGGCAGGTAAGTTTTCCAATTGTAACTTTGACTTAGTGCTTTATATCTCTCTATTTGTAGGGAGGCATGTATGTTTTCCAGCTCTTTGATTACTACGCAGCCAGTGGCATGTGTCTTCTCTTCATGTCCATCTTTGAGACTGTCTGCATTGCATGGGTCTATGGTAAGCTGTCCTCAAACATAAAAGGCTTAATTTCACTGGTGAAAATGGAGAAATAGTTTTTC
This sequence comes from Perca fluviatilis, assembly GCF_010015445.1. NCBI lineage: Eukaryota > Metazoa > Chordata > Actinopteri > Perciformes > Percidae > Perca > Perca fluviatilis. The sequence goes on from NC_053134.1 coordinate 17,273,194, forward strand.
CAGTGACTAAATTAACATACTGTGGAGTATTTGTCCTGTTTAAAGGCGCAACGTGGATTGAAATGTCTTGACTGTGTTTTTCCAGGTGCAGATCGCTTTTATGATAACATTGAGGACATGATCGGCTACCGCCCAGGACCTTACATCAAATACTGTTGGTTGTTCTTCACCCCAGCCACATGCATTGTGAGTATCAACAAACTAATTAAGTAGTATCAAGGATTCCTAAAAATGACAAAGGCTGACAGACACTGAGACCTCCTCTCCTTTTGCAGAAATCAAAACAAATCAGTTGTTTGTTCTTCACCAATAGTAATGCTTGTCTAATTGTCTCTCCAGGGTACCTTTGCCTTCTCTCTCATCAAATATACCCCTCTAAAGTACAACAATGAGTATGTGTACCCGTGGTGGGGCTATGTCATTGGCTGGCTGCTCGCTCTTTCCTCCATGGTCTGTATTCCGCTTTGGATGGTGTACAAGATCAGCACCACCCAAGGGACTTTCAGAGAGGTAAGTTTTGATCATTATAGAGCTGTTTGAAGTTCTAAAGTAAGGTAGGAGCTGGATGACGTGTTTAGTTTTTTTTAACTCAGTGTCTGAAATTAAAGGATGTGTGTGCCAGTTTTGGTCTTAAAGGTCCCATATTGTAACAAGTGAGATTTTTTTGATTATATAGCAGGTCAATTGAAATCCACTATATATAATTTAGGTAAAAGGTGTCACTACAGTGCCGTTACAGTCATTCCCCGGCTGCAATTACGGTGCAGAGACTCCCAGATTATAGATGCAGAAGACCTGGAAACACTGACCAACCATTTTTCAGAAGGGGGACTTAAAGAGACAGGCGCAAAAACGGAGCCTTTTAGAGAGAGGGTGAATACAGATATATTCAGACAGACAGTATGAGAAAAATAATGGTTTTTTTTGTTTGTTTGTTTGTTTTTTTTACATTAAAGCATGTAATCATGTTCTAGTAGAAACCCAAAATACAAATAGGCACCCTAAGAATGAGCACAATATGGGACCTTTAAAACAGACTTTCTGTGAACTGTGAATCTTGATTTGACTTGAACGTATCCCATTGTGGAATATATTCAATAAAGATGGTCAAGACTGGAGCCCATTAACACTGGTTTATCTCTTTACAGCGCATCCAGTTGCTTATCACACCATCTGACACCTTACCCAAAACCAAGAGGGAGCAGGAAAGGTTACTGGCCATCTTTGCTCCTGAGGGAGACGTTTCCATGGCTAGAAATGGCTACTTACCTGTCTTAGAGACAGACTCCAACTTATGAGGCCCCAGTGGGGATGGGAAAGACATGTGGGTTTTCCATCCTTGACTCGCTGCACCATTGCCTTCATCCTAAAGACACTGCAGGGAAAGATACAAGATGTCACATTGTCTACTTAAATGCATAACAGAATATGGGAGGACTCAGGAGATAATAGGACTACAGTATGTTTGGCAGTGCCTGTAAATTTCAGGGATGGCAGCAATGTGATAAAAGAAGGATAAAGAAAATAAAAAGTCATCTATTGGATTACTTAGAAGCTTTAGAGGGAACAAAGGTATTTTTTTCAGGGATACAAGTTATTTACGCTACTTAATCTGACATCTATTAATACATTGTCATATGCTGTTCAGCTCTGCATTTCACAGATGATGTAAATGAAGTGATTCAGGGTCAGCTGAAATCTACTAGTCAGCCTTGTTGTTGAAAATGTTACAATGTTATAATAGAGGTTAATGGCATTTAAAAAAAATCTCATTCAAGGGTGTTAATTGTAGAGACTAACATACAGGTTACACTAAAAGTTTAATAATAAATCTTATAGTTTGCATAATAAGGATGACGTTTGTGCAAATGTAACACTAAGACAGCAAAATCAGTATGGAACAGGTTAACCATTTGTTACCGCTACATGTATGTTGTGGTATGTTACTTTTTAAACTAAAGTATCATGTGTATCTGACGTCACTTCATGGCTACTTTGCCACATTTGTATCATCTATTGTATTATCATAAACTGATTGGGGAAAGTTTTCTTTTGTATTGACAAGAAATAAAAATGTTGTATTTCACATGACTAGACCTTGTAGTGAAAGGATATAATATCAGTGAAAGTTATAATACTGTACCACTGCAAAAGTCGTAGAACTAACATGACATATACAATGTACAAACGTAGTTTCATATTTTGAACTGTAACATTATGCAACTGTACAAAGAAACTTGTAAGTATGTTTTTAAATAAACATGCAAAAATTCATGTTATCTTGAATAATTTTGCACTGGCCAGTTTTGATTATTGGTGGGGTTGTAACACCCCCCCCCCCGTAAATTAGTCCTATGTGCCTAGGTGCTATCAGCGCTGTTTCCCATATTGTTTCACAATAGGAAAGACTGTATAATTTCTGATCAGGAAAATCAGGTAAGATAAAGGGACAGTTTTAGCATAAAATAAATAAATGAATACAATTCTTTATGAAATGAGACTCTGCATTTTAACCCCTTGTATTAGCCGATACACTGAACTCATACAGCACGTTAAAAATATCAAATTATATAATGCCCCTGGCTGGACAAAGAGATGTGGAGTTGTTAAAGACTGTTTTTTAGAAGGGTACAGTTTTTTTAGACATAAAGAAACCACAATGATGGAGCAGTTTTGGAACAGTTTTCTAGAATAATTTTACCACTGGGTGTCATGCGTTTGCTGTACTGTCGGTGAGCTGATGATTGGCTGAAACTGCAACGTCACTCTCTACGTGCCTCGGTGACGCCCCGCACTTTCCCACCATGCAGCGGGTGATGTCTGAGGAAAGATGGCGGAAGGAGGTGCGGCGGATCTGGATACCCAGAGAGGAGAGGTCGCGGCACTGTTGAAAACACAGCTAAAAAAGGGAGACACATGGTAAGACTTGAGCTGAACCCTTTTCAAAGATACCGCGTGGACGTCGGCTGGCTCTGCCGAGGCTGTCAAAGCCACGAAGGATAAGAAAGCCGAGGTGACGGGCCGTGTTGACAGTTAGCTTCGAGCTAGCTAACGGGAGCCTGTCAGCTTCATGTGTCTGCTTGGCAGGCTAGCGGTGCTTGAGCTAACGCTATGCTGTTAACGAAGAACGATAGACCCCACACATCTTTGAACGTTAAATGTTGTATTATGATGGTTAAATGCGTTACTTCCAAATCAACATCTCCCTATTTATCTGATGACACGAACTCCGTGATGTTGCATTTATCTGATATAGTTAGCAGGCTAATAGCTAATTGGCTAGTCTACAGCACTAACGTTAAGTGGTTTGCCAGTCACAGTGGGTTCATCCGTCGACTTCGGTAGGGCGGAGTCGAAAAAGAAGCACCTGTCAAAATCACAGAGCCAGCTGGCCAGGCATGCAGCAACTTGAACTCAAGTCGGTGTCCATAGTGCTACTATTGCAGCTATCAATTTGTGTTATTTAAGCCTCTCAATGTCAGATATGTTGAGCACTGACAGCAAGGTAGCCTTCACCTGTCGAAGTATTCCTATTGCCACCATTTAATGTGTAAGAAATAAATAAAAGCTCTGGTTTACACCGTAAAGCTTGTTGCATGACCCTTAAACAATCTAGACTGATTAGCAGTGTCTCATCTTGCTTTATCAGAGCTGAAATTATAATACTGCTTGCCCTCTCTACAGGTACCTGGTGGACAGTCACTGGTTCAAACAGTGGAAGAAATATGTGGGATATGACAGTTGGGACAAATACCAGATGGGTGACCAGAATGTCTACCCCGGACCCGTTGATAACTCTGGTCTTCTCAGAGGTAAGACAGATGATGCTTAACCTCCTTAGACATTACATCACCATTAGGAATATATTGTAAATACTGTGTGGCACATATGGATCCCTGTGTTCAGTATAGCTTTATCATTCTGGAAGTAGTAACAAAGAGTTCAGAGGAAAAGAGAACAAAAACAACATTGTTGACAGACCCCATAGACTAGCCTTTTTTTGGGGGGTTCATAGAAAGCTCTCCAGCATACCTTTTTTTTTGTGTGTTTTGTGTCGTGTGAGACAGTCACTGCAGGGTCACTGTTGTAAGTGCTGTCCCACAATGTGCTTTTCCTCCCTCTGTCTGCTTGCTTGTTTCTCAACCTTTCTCTCACCCCCTCCTTACCTCTAGATGGGGATGTGCTGGCCATCAAAGAGCACCTCATCGATGAGCTTGACTACATCCTGGTCCCCACAGATGGCTGGAATAAGCTAGTCAGCTGGTATGGATTGACAGAGAATCAGGAGCCAATTGCACGCAAGGTAAGGGTTCCGTCTTCAGCATAAGACTATGAATGGATTTCGAGGTTGAAGAATGTTCCGCTCACAGCATTGAGAATAGAACCAGTAGGGCAATGAAAAAACAGCAAAGTGGTTTTCTGTGTTGCAGTTTAATGGTTGTGGTTAGTAGCTACGGTGTATAGTATGGTTTGTGTTGGGTTTAAACAGAGAAATGTGCTCTTACGGCCATTAGATATCGGGATATCAGGAGTGCAGCCCAATTGTAATAGAAAGTTGAGTTCTGTAACATAGTTAACATAGAATAGTAAAAGACAGCCAAATTATATTAGAGAACTATAGTTCTTCATGACTATATTGACAGGGCTCCACTGCGGCTCATTATACAGTTTCAACAAAAAGCAAAAGTCTGGCACAAAATGTTGTTGTGTTTATTGGTTGCCTTGATTGGCCAGTTAGATATGCAAAAAAAATAAACTGTGCATAGCAGCTGGAAACGAATAAAGATAATACTGGATATGTTGGATATTTGGTTTGCATGTAAAGGAAGCAACAATTATGGTGTTTTTCATTCATTTCCTTCAGCTTTTCATTCATTTCTGACAACTACAATTATTTATTTTAGAGATGATAAATACTTTCACAAACATTGTGGTAGTGTAGAGTGAAACAAACTATTGAATGGCTGTATTTGTTCAGTGGAATACTTAATGATGGCGTCCTTCAACTTAACAGGACCTACGGTATCAAATCCCCACCTCAAATCTCGCTAGTCATGGCATCATGGCTGCTAGAAGAGGTTCCTCTTGCCCCTACAGCTCTATCATTCTCTCTCTCTCGTTCTTTCTCCCCTTCTTGCATTGACCCTCCCATTTTGCCATGTATGTCGTGGGACGTATCGGGTGGCCGCGAGGTTTCTATTTTCAGGCAACGATCTGGATGACTGAAAAGCTACATGGAGCGATCTGCGAGACACAACATGCAGGAGGTTCATTATTAGTTTTTCCTCTTCTTTTAAACTCTTTGTTTCTTTTGAGGGGTTGTCATCCTGAGGTGCAGGGGGGACACAAGCGTTAAAAAGGATTTAAGAGGATTGTAGTCACAGGTTTGGCGCTACGTTTCCTTCCGTTGTCCTCTTCTGGTGTGATATGCCAACACCGGCGGATGGTGTCTGTGTGTCCTTGTTTTTTGAAGTGGAGGAATGCCGGCTGAGGTCACACTGAGAGAAGCAGCGCAGAAGCTTCTGAGAGGAGTGCGAGAGGCATAACCAGTATGGGGGGAGGGGGGTGGTTAGGGGTAAATGGTTTTGGCTCGGCTCTGGTTTGCGAAATTCTGCCAGAGTTTGGCGATGAGTTTGGCTTTTGTGCCGAGTTTACAAACACATGGGTGTTGTGTTGAGGTGTAGGATGGGCCTACCGGGGTATGGATAGGGAAGGGGTGGGGGGCGGAGAATCTGAGCCGTGTGTATGACTATTGCAGTGTGTGTGTGTGTGTGTGTGTGTGTGTGTCGTTGCGTTGCGTGCATCGGTGAAATAAATAGACTGGGACCCCTCAGCTGTTTCCACGAGGTGCTGCTAATTTAGGCACTCTGACTCTGCTCCTATCAGATGAGTGGCAACCAGGCCAGCAGACTGTACTTTGTTAACCATGAGAAACAGAAGCTAGTACAACCACAAATTTACCAGACACTTCATTGTTTAAGACCACAAATAAATAATTAGAGAAGTAATGTAAGAGTTGTACCCTGGATTTACATGGGCTGATTACTACATACAATAGCAAGCTAACTAATTCCTGTTATTAGCACAGCAGTTGTTATCTTGTAGGGGTGAACGATTCAGAAAATGTCAGGATTCGATATTGATTTTCAGGCTCATGATTCCATTCAAAATCGATTTTCGATACAAAACCGATTTTCGATTCAAAAAACGATTCAGAGTATGTAAATGTAGTTACTTTTCCCATGTGATTGCAGTAGACATACCCTTAAAACATTTTTTTTATTATAAAAAAATATGAATCGATTGTTTTTGGAATTCTATGGATTGATTTTGAATCGGTAGAGCTTGAATATCGAATCGATTTTTTTTTTGCACACCCCAATTATCTTGTATTTTGGCTTGTCATGTACCTGTTACTGCCTGATGTTTTCAAGACCCATGCCTTTACTTGCTGCAGTCAGTTAATGTAGTCCAGATATAGCACAACATTAATATAAAAAAAAAAAACAGTTAAAAATATTTGAAATTATCCTGAGGATTACTAATATGTTATGCATCTTTCTCATTAGAGACACTTTTGTGTAGTAAGAATGTCGTGTTAATACAATTTATATATATATATATATATATATATATATATATATATATATGAGATATATTCTTTGAATTGAGTTCTGCACACATGCAATGTATTTGACTAATCATGGTTTCATTCAGATAATGTGGACGGTTAATAATTTCATTGTGTTTTTTTTTTTTTTTATTTATTTCCCAGGTGGTGGAACAGGGTATGTTTGTGAAGCACTGCAAGGTGGAGGTGTACCTGACGGAGCTGAAGCTCTGTGAAGACAGCAACATGGACAATGTGATCACCAGACGCTTCAGTAAAGCTGACACAATAGGTAGAAAGATCTTGCTTGCTGTTGTTATTTTACTCTTCCCCACTAATAACCACACTAAGTTATTTAAGTGTAATAAATCGAAAGTTCCCCGTTTGTGGTCGAACAATAGTTAAGTCTTTTTTTGTGTGGATAATATTCACGCTTTGCTGCAGACATGATTGAGAAGGAGATGAGGAAGCTGTTCAGCATCCCTGATGAGAAGGAGACCAGGCTGTGGAACAGGTACATGAGCAACACCTTTGAGCCTCTCAACAAACCTGACAGCACCATTCAAGATGCCGGCCTCTACCAAGGACAGGTAGGGACTTTTCTAGTTTGTGTCCCTTATGTAACAGTTTGAATAGTTCTGCAGGGTTCTTTTCCAGGAGTCAGCCAAAAGAAACAATAAAAATCGTATTTGACCAAATTGACACAGAGCTGTCCAAATATGGCTTGCTATGTAGACAGTTATTATTCCTGAGCTCAGTGAAATATGCTCTAGTTTTAATTGTTTTTCAGATAGCGTTTCCTTATTTGTGCTGCCTGCCAGTGAGCCCTTTTAGGCCACAGCATAGTGGATCTTCAGATAACCCCTATTTTTGTGCTTTGTTTGAATCCGTATTAAACAGGTTATCATGACCTGCAGAGGGCAGTCTATCTGATCTCAGTGCCACGATCTTGATTAACTTTCTTTTTTGTGCTCAATTCTTTCTTAATTTCTCTGTGATATAATTGAAAGGCAGTATGTGGTAGTTTCTTCTTTTTATGTTCTGTAGAAGTTTGAGTCTCTTTACGTGGTGCTCTTGTCCTTTTTATTTTCATCATTGTGTCTACTTACTACCCAATTTCTCTTGTGGGTAAACGCATAGCATAAACAAGTATGTTAGGCACCAAAAAACCTCGACATAGGGTTGGTTCGAGCAACAAATGCAACAAAATTCAAATCTATGGTGATGGAAAACAGCAAAGCAGAATCTGATTTATACATCTATCTATTTATATCGATGTCTGACAAGCTGAAGTTATGTTAACACAATGTGGTAAGACTGTCCTATAATATGATGGTTACCACTTCGAAACCCACGGTTATCGGCTGCCACGCGAACCTCTTATTTCTTTTCTTTTTTTAAGCTGCTTAAACTGTGCACACACATCCTGGCATCCACCTGGCAGTGGACTAGAGCAGACACAGTCTCTATACAAGCCTAGATTAATTGAGACACCTGGCCACAATGAGCCAGCAGGCTTTAGATCACCAGCAGCTGTTTGAGTATTGTTTAGCCTCGGACAAATCCTCACTTTGTCAAACAGTGAAAAATATCCATCCAGCTCCCTGTTTTCACCCATTAGAAATAGCAGTAACAGGTTGTTGGTTCTACTTGTAGCTTTTAAGAAATCAATGGAAAAACACATCTGTTCCTTTGTGTCCATTTATTTCAAAAGTGTACCACTTTTGTTCTGAATAACCCATTAATTGTAGTAAAAAAAGAAAGGGAAAAAAAAAAAAAGTAATTCATCCAACTTAAGATGAATGCAACTAAACACATCTTGTTTTTGCTCTGAGTGCCGAAAGCATCTTCAGTTTCAGTAGACCACAGTATGGGATGCAAATACTTACACGTTTGGTGTCTTTAAACTAGTGTAAGCAGATGGAGCCCTATTTTCTCTCTGCCATCTCCCACAGGTTCTCGTAATAGAGCAGAAGAGTGAGGATGGCTCATGGCCCCGAGGCTCCACGGCACCCAAGTGAGTGAGCAGCACATCACCTGGCTTATATTTCTTTGTTGACTAAAGGAAAACGTTACCACAAAAATAGAATTTCCACGCTGTATCCAAACCCTACTGTTGATTTACCAAAATATTACATATAGGCAGTGTATTATTGAATTGCTAAGGAATTTTTTTTTTTTCCTTTACTTGGTCAGTTTGAAGGGGAATAAAAGTAATATGATGTGGCACCATAATTTGTTGTCTGGAAAACTGTCTGAAACGCCTTTCAATAGCCACCTCTTTGGAAATAGCATATTTATATTTATTATTGTGTAACCTTTTTTTAAAGTTTCCCTGCCACTCCAGCACCTCATCATCTTCAAAAATATTCCTCTCTTTACAACTTTGCCACAGTCTACCTCTTTTGCTTGACCTTTTGTTGCTCACATATCTCTCCTACTTGTTTGAATTCATCTCCGTTTTATTTGATTGACACTCGCACACCTTTTTGGAACAGCTCCTTATTTTCTCTACTCTAACTCATGATCTATTCTTTATCTTTTGAAGGTCATCTGGTGCTTCCAATCTCTCTGCTTTGCCAAAGATCTCGCCTTCATCTCTCACAAACAATCATAACAGCAGCTTCAACAGCAGGAAGTAAGGCTTAGTAGTGGGTTGAATAGCTGAGGGGGTGGGTTTGGATTGCCAACAGACAGAGATGGAGTCTGGAGTATTGCTCAGCACAAACCGTTCACATTAACCTCGCTGGAATTTCTGATCGAATTGGCTTCCAGCAGAAATTCCTCCATAAATTCAGTCACTTCATCTATTTGGATTTTTTTTTTTTTTTGGATCAGCTAGAAGTATCCAAGTATGAAGTTTGTACAACTTTGTTTTTGTACAGGTCTGTCTCTGCCTGTGGTTTGGGTCTTAAAGCTATCTTGTGATGATGCAGATTCAGCTGTAAAAGCTGATAGCAGGGAGGGGGAAGGGGCTTACGAGAGATTGATCTTTTTTGGATTTTCTCCAGACAGCAGTGCTCTCTATAAATGGCTTGCCCGTGCCTCTGGGTGCCTTATCCAGCATTTAATTATGCTAGTTGATAGTTTGCATCTGATTTTCTACCTTACTAATTGATAGCTCTGGCTGGCTATGGCTGCATGATTATGGTTAATGTGATAACTATTTTACCCACTAATGTGCGCTACAAGGTCTCGATTTCACCCTTACTGTCTTGTACACCATTCAATCACAAACAATACTCAAATAATAAAATATAAGCAATGTATTTGGAGCAGAGTAACAAGCCTGACACACTTAGTGCACATTTGTTCACTGATTTAACACCAAGGTATATCCATAATCTACTTTTAATTAGAGATGCACCGATAGACTCGCCGGTGACCGGAATAGGCCGGTTTTCACGTGCTCGGCCATGACCGCCGACCGGCAGGTCAGTCTGACATATGCCGATTTCATGCCGGTCAACACTACAATTAACTGACAACATAAGTTATACAAGTTACAGTTGTCAAGGACGCACGCACGCACACACAGATGCGACAGCACAGTCTCTTTTTCCTTTTCTCTCAACTCTTCCGCCGTGTGTCGCGCGTACCCACTCGCGGTGTGAAGCGTGTGTCCGCGCTATTCTCACACATGTAGGGAACCTCGTGAATTAACGTGCAACATGTAAGATGTTTGGAAACTCTTCAGCGTGTGTGCAGAAGATAACAAGTTTGCAATATTCAACACCTGCAAGGAAAAAGTAGGGCGTGGAGGGACGACACCAAAATCACATTTGTTTTAGTTGGATATTGGATGTGAAAAGAAGGAAGTGGTTCTAACATTGCACTTTAGATGTGTGTGAATTTTCCACACCAGGAGTAATTTATATAGTTCTATTTTATAGTGATCCATTATCTGTTCAGAAAATGTTCTTTGCAAAATGTTCTATTAAAGAAAAGATAGAAAATAAATATTTGTGTGTGCTGTAAAGTGGTTTGACAAAATGAAATTGTAATCTGTTAAAATCGGTATCGGCTGGCCTAACTCAAAGAAAATCGGAAATCGAAGTCGGCCTAGAAAGTTGTAATTGGTGCATCTCTACTTTTAATGAATTAAATTGTTTTCATATTTAAATTTAGAAGGATTTTCCTAAGTCTGATCCATTATATATGTATATGTATATATATATACATATAAAAATGTATATATACATATACATGCATACATACATATATGTGCATATACATATGCATATACATAGATATATGATATACATATAGACATTATGATACATATATGATACATGCATATAATTATGTAACATATATACATATACATGATGAGAATAGATAGACATACAGAAATTATATACAGCATGACAGTACATACACACACATACAGATATAGAGAGAGAGAATAGAGATAAAGAGAGATAAGAAGGAGAAAGAGACAGGTAAGACAGTATAGAATATATATATATATGAGGTAGTAGTTAAAAGTATATGTATGGGTAGAAAAAAAAAAAAAAAAAAAAACACAGAAAAGCACAGAAAAAAAGAAAAAAAAAAAAGAAGACAAAAGGAGAGGAAGAGTACAGAAGGAACAACTTACAACCAGATACCAAGACAGAAATAAGACAGAGCAGAAAAACCCCAGAAAAGAAAAAAACTAACAACATGAGTGGCCCCCACCCCCCCCCCCCCACCCACCAAACAACAGAAGAGGAAAAGAACAGGAAGGATAGCAAGGAAAAGATGAGGAGGACAGGGAGGAAGGGAGAAATGAGACGGAAAAGGATAAATGGGGAAGGGATAAGAACCGGAGGACTTAGCCCTCCCCACCAACAAACCACCACCCCCCCCCTGAGCGAACCCCCCTTGCGGTTGCTGCTAGCGGTAAACCAGACAAGGCCTGGCAGGAGCGGTAGAGCAGCAGGCCGGAGGGAGGAGCAGAAGACCAGAGGACAGGACAGGACAGCACAGGACAGGACAGGGGGAGGGATCTGAGGCAAAGAGGATAACAAGATGACAGGCGGTCAAGCTCGGAAAAGAAGAAGGGTGGAGAAGAGAGGAGGGGAGCTCTTTAGTTAGCTTTAAAAAAAGAGGAAGAGTGTGTGTTAATGCGTTCTGTGGTTTGATTGTTGACCTGGCTGGACTTGGAAGTCAAATTTAGGCCTACACTTGGTTTTGGACTATATCCAAACAAGCTACTGGAGCTGCACTGGGTTGAGCCGAGTTAATATTAGGACTCAACAGTGGAGACTGGAGCTGGACCTTCCTTCCCCGGCCTCTAAAAAACAGGCTTTGCATGCGCCGGACCCAAACAGAACCCCATCCGAACTCCATCCAGGCTGCTGCTCGTTCAGTTTTGTGCGGACATGCGGGCCGGCATGGGCCGGGGCGGGGCTGAGATGCCATGCTCCTGTGTTGCTGGTGGTGCCTGAGGCCTGAGGCGGTGGAGCTGGACAGCAGGAGGGTGGACCACCGTGTGCTGAACTGCGAGGCCAGTGCCTCCACCGCCATCACCGCTGTCTCCCTTGACCAGTGGGAGCCAGAAACGACCAACACTACCTTGCAGCCCTCCCAGAGGTCTGCTAATTGCTGCAGTTGGGGATGCCTAGCTTTAAACTCTCTCTGATTGTATAGGAAGCCTGAGAGTCTTTTTCAGGGGGGCTCATAGGTTTGAATAGTAGGTTGGTCTTTGGTTGAAGACGAAATTGAAGCTGTATATTTGCCTGGTGGTGTTTTTTAATGTCTTGTGTATTAACAACTTGATCCTGTTTTAAAAACCGTATATTCCCGTTAACCTAACAAGATGTAACGGTTTTAGATATATTCGTACAATAAGATGGTATTTTTTAGCTTGTATCATTTTGGCAAACGCTATCCAACTCTTTATAACCAGTCTGTTTGTAATTTTGTATGTTTATTGCACAGCGTGAAGAATTCAAGCTATGGTCTACCATCCTACCACCCCTACAGCAACAGCTATGACTACTCAGACCAGAGCAGGCAAAGCGAGCGCTCCGGCCTCTGTGGACTCTCCAACCTGGGCAACACGTGCTTCATGAACTCTGCTGTGCAGGTAACTGCATGCTTTCAGGGAACTCAACACAGTCTAGGAAAGTTATTCTGTTTTTTTCCCCATGTCTAGAAGAATTTATGTATTTATATATTAATGTATGTATACATGCCAAGGAGTGTTTAAGGGGTTCTGAAGGCTTGTGGTGGCCAAACACTCAACTCATTTTTCTAAATTCTTATAATATTTAATTTAGTTTTTATAAAAGTATAAGAATAAATAAAAAAGCATGTGACGGAAGTGGAAGTTCAAAATGCAGATTTTACGAAGAGCCTAAATCCATCCTCTGCTGATTATTGTCCTCTCCTGCTTTTGCGCCCCCTCAGTGTTTAAGCAATATCCCTCCACTGACGGAGTACTTCCTCAAAGACAAGTTCACAGAGGAGCTGAATGAGGACAACCCGCTGGGCATGAAGGGGGAGATCGCCAGAGTCTACGCCGAGCTTATCAAGCAGCTGTGGTCGGGCAAATTCAGCTACGTCACCCCAAGGCCTTTCAAGGTGACTACCTGGAAAAACCTTAGTAAAAAAAAAAAAGCAGTTTTATATGTTGGGTTTACGACCAAAACAGTGCAGTGCTTATACTTTTTGGGAAAGGAGGGTCTGTAAAAGCGCTGTCATTGTGTCACCCACAGTAAGGCAGTTGGAGCAGGAAGCAAATGTATGTCTTTGGAGTATAAACCCTACTATCATAACTGCTCTGAAAGATACAAACGCACAAGTAGGCAAGGAGCAGACCACTGAATGGCCTAACACACCAGTGTAAAAGCCTGGTGAGTGAAGGATTTTAAAGTGCAGTTAGCACCAGTTTTGAATCCTCAAAATAATACATTTAACAATTTGAAAATGGCCATGTTGATATCGGTAGTTTGGGTGCAGGCTTGCATACAACTGTGGGGGCTAAATCAATGGTGATGAAGTGTTAAACACTAAAACCGATGGCCAAGAAAGAACGAGTATGTTAAATTTGTCTAAGAACGGACGGACTTTCATTTTATCGATTTCTAATATTGGGCAGAAAGTATCCTAGTTCTTCTGTTTTTGCGCCTCTCCCCATGTCTTTTCTTTTCATGCGTTTTCTGTCCTCCAGACCCAGGTGGGCCGCTTTGCCCCACAATTCTCGGGCTACCAACAGCAGGACTCTCATGAGCTGCTGGCCTTTCTCCTGGACGGCCTTCACGAAGACTTGAACCGCATCAGGAAGAAGCCCTACATCCAGCTGAAAGACGCTAACGGCAGGCCTGATAAGGTGAGATAATAATGGCTCTGAAACTGTGTTAAATTGTCTCCAGATCTTAAAGTGTACGTAGCTGGCCAAACATATATATATATAAAAAAAAAAATTATGACAAATAAGTGATGTATATATCTTTTTATAAGATTAGGTTAATTAGCACATCTCCTTTTTTCCTCAAGTTATGTTTTATTCAGATTTGTGTTTATCTATATTTTTCACATTTTTAGAGCTTACATTATTTTGTATTTGCTAGTTTGTCTTGTGCTGTTTATCTCAGGTGGTGGCGGAGGAGGCGTGGGAGAACCACATCAAGAGAAACGACTCCATCATTGTGGACATCTTCCATGGCCTTTTCAAGTCCACCCTGGTGTGTCCTGTGTGCGCCAAGGTCTCTGTGACTTTTGATCCTTTCTGCTACTTGACCCTGCCCCTGCCCATGAAGAAGGAGCGGACACTGGAGGTCTATCTGGTCAGACTGGACCCTCTGGCCAAACCCACACAGGTAACATGCAATGCACCTGAACAGCACCGAGTGTCCTACCCTGACATTATGATTTCACGTGATGCGTTTCCGTTTCAGTACAAGCTGACCGTGCCGAAGGTGGGCTACATCTCTGACCTGTGTACCTCCCTCTCCAACCTGTCTGGGGTGCCTGCTGAGAAGGTATAAACATCACAGTAAGCTCTGCTCTGGGCAGTGATAGTCTCCTCAGACAGCACAGACCAAAATGCTCTATCCCCTTTTAAACTGTCCTTGCCCACCCAGCTTCAGCAGCTAGTGGGGAAAGATCTTGTATCCTTTTCCGTTTCAGATCTGTTGAAAATCTTAAGTCTGCTAATACTAAATAGCATTAGGATTTAGTTCATATATCATTTTAACCTGCCTACATTTCCCAAGAGTCTTCTGACTACTTTTCTCGTTTCCCCTAGATGATTGTAACTGACATCTACAACCACCGTTTCCATCGGATCTTCGCCACCAACGAGAACCTCAGCAGCATCATGGAGAGAGATGATATCTATGTGTGAGTGTCAAACTCCGTTATCTAAAGTTTAAAACCGCATCTAAATTCTGACAAAATTAAAGTGTCTGGCCTTTGTTTATAAAAAAAAAAGCCTAGATTTTAGCCTAGTCTTACTTAACAGCTTTACTTATTGGTATTTTTTTCATGGTTGAATGCACTTGGATGTTGATTGACTTGGAGGCAGCCACATCTGGCTGTGGATGTTTTGCCTGATGTGTTTAGGATTGTGGTTGACTTTGAAGGACTTGCTGTTTCAGTTGTTTTATATTTCTAGTGTTTTTGTGTATTTTGTGTTTGTATGTACTGTATGTGTGGTTGTACTGCTGCCTATCTTGGCCAGGACTCTCTTGAAACAGAGATTTTTAATCTCAATGAGTCTCTTCCTGGTTAAATAAAGGTAAAATAAAAAAATTAAAAAACAAACTTATTGGAAGTAGCTTGGGATAAAAACTTGTAGCATATTCAGTGTGACTTCAAAACTGACCACGCTTCTTTCGGCAGATTTGAGTTGGCGGTGAACCGGGTGGAGGACACGGACCATGTAGTGATCCCAGTGCACCTGAGGGAGAAGTACAAACAGTCGGGCTACAACCACACCAGCACGCCGCTGTTCGGACAGCCCTTCCTCCTCGCCGTCCCGAGAACCCTCAGTGAAGACAAACTCTACAACATGCTGCTCCTGCGCCTCTGGTGCGTTCATTTGTCTCTGTGTTTGATAGCCATTATTGAAGATTCACACGAGCCTAATGCTGGTCACCTTTGATGTCAGCTGATAAGTCTGTCTTGTCTACAAGCCACTTCGGCAGGCAATCAAGAAGCAATTAGACAAACTGTAGAAGAAGTCATTTAGCTTGTGAGCTTGTCTTTTAAAAAAAAAAAAAAAAAAAAAAAAAAAACTTAAGTCGCTGTGAATAAAAGTGGTTTTGTGTTTGCAGCCGGTTTGTACGATCTTCAGTAGAGGAAGATGAAGAGGATTGTGAAGAGACACCGCCATCCAAATCACACACTGTCAACGGTAACGCCACTAATGGACTTTTGGAGGAGGGTTCGCCGAGTGAGTGCACAAACACCCACAAACTCAGACATGTTACAATCAGATACTTTACCTGTAAAAGTTTTGACCTTTCCAAATGTCTCACTGTATTTAAGCCCTTTGCTATTTAAAGTCATTATTCTTTAAAGGCAGCCAAGGTGCTTTTTAAAATGTTTTTCTGTCCTCCCGTCAGGCGAGATGGAGACCGATGAGCAGGACGACGAGTCCAGTCAGGATCAGGAGCTGCCCTCTGAGAACGACAACAGCCAGTCAGAGGACTCTGTCGACAACGAACTGGAGAACGGTGTGGTTGGTCCACAGAACTCCACCAAAGGCCAGCAGACGGCCGTACACAACCGAAAGAGACTTTTTACATTCCAGTTCAATAACATGGGAAAAACAGACTTTACCCTCATCAAGGAGGACACCAGGCAGATCCGCTTTGACGAGGGACACCTCCGACTCAGTGGTAGGAACTGGAGTAAAGCAGGGAATAAGTGAAGAATCCATTTTGGGAAGAGAACAAATCCTCACATAATATCCTCAAGAGAAATATCTTCAAGAAAAATATCTTCAGACTCATCGTCTAGTAGCCGATCATTTAAATTGTTATTTATCAAGTGTTATTGGAACTAGGTATTCACATTTTTCAAATGGTGGATATCTTAATTTGCATTCATGATCTCGCCACAGAAAAGCAAATTAATCATGTTGTAAGCACCAAAATAAATGACCCTGTAGATGCATGGATGAAATAACCGTCTGATTGATGATGATAGTAAAAATTAATGATGACTCGTAAGATTTGTGTATCTTTATTTTTTATTTTTTACAGACCGCTCTTATCTCTCCTTGGACTGGGAACCGGAGATGAAGAAGAAGTACTTTGATGAGACCGTTGTCGAGGTAAAGGCAATATCGGAAGACGTTCCCTGATATCCAACTTTTAGTGTTAAGAGCGGCTGGTGCACTTTTTGGCATGCGCGCCGTGCAGTGTAGAACAAGTGCAGTCTGACATCCTGTTACAAAATATGGCAATGTGACCCAGACAGGAGCAGCAGGAAGTCCTGGTAACAAGCACGCCTTCTTTTGTAATCAAAAGGTCACTGATTTGCAGCAGCCACTGCATCCTTTAAAAAACGGTGTTAAACCCCCACCTTGCTGACTACCAGTTGTGACAAATAAGCTGTTTTTGGCTGAAATGATTATGCTGCATTGTTCTCTGTTATGCCTCATAGATTGTAATAACATCATTTAAATAACTAAATATGCACTCTCTTTCCATGCACTAAACCTGTTCTGTAAAAACAAAAAAGAAAAAAAAAAGTTTTAACTTTTTATAAATTAGTAAGACAGCTATCTTAAAAGGGGATATTTGGTATTTTTTAACCTGGACCCTCTTGCCCATGTTTTAGTGCCGTAAGTGACTAATGGGAACAACAATTTTTGAAATTGGTCCAGGATAGAGCGAGAGCGCTGCAGCCAGCAGCGGCCAAATGGCTGCAATGTAATCCTATAGGGCAATTACGCACTGTTAATATACGTCCACTAAAAGTGCTATTTTTTTGCCACTGATAAGCTAAGATTGTTGTTAAAAGGTGTCTTAACACCTTTATGCAAAGGACTCTACAGAGAAATATGATGTTTTTCTTTACCTTCACCTAATCCTGTCCGTTTTGTATTGTGTCTAACGTAACGTGCAGGACTTTGACAAGCATGAGAGCATGGAGTACAAGCCTCAGAAGAAGGCTTTCTTCAAGCTAAAGGACTGCATTGAACTTTTTACTACAAAGGAAAAACTGGGAGCAGAGGACCCGTGGTAAGAAGCGCGCAGCACAATTGAAACGAGTTACAAGCTGGAGGTGACCCCACCTATCAGCTGAACGCTGCAACACGTGAGGTCAACAGCATTTGCTAACATGCAATGTGCATCCTGTCTCATAGGTACTGTCCAAACTGTAAGCAGCACCAACAGGCCACTAAGAAGCTGGACCTTTGGTGTCTGCCGCCGGTGCTGGTGGTCCATCTGAAACGGTTCTCCTACAGTCGTTACATGAGGGATAAACTGGACTCCCTTGTTGATTTCCCTCTCAGGTACACACACACACACACACACACACACACACACACACACACACACACACACACACACACACACACACACACACACACAGAGATCACTGCAGCAGAACACTGCAGTGTATCCATTGTTTTTACTTCACACACATACAGTATATGCATACCCACAGTATATACATATGGATGACTACTCTCCTGTACGTTAAGGATGTCATTACAAACACACCCTATGATTTCCTTCAGTAAAATAAGCTCCATTTGAAGGGTTTCAAACCTGATGATTTGTCTGCCTCCACAGTGTGCACTTACATGTCAAATGCTGACTTGCAGTACACTATGTGATGTGTTTCCTGCAGAGACCTGGACATGTCCGAGTTCCTGATCAACCCCAATGCTGGGCCCTGTCGCTACGACCTCATTGCGGTGTCCAACCACTACGGCGGGATGGGTGGAGGCCACTGTAAGATTCACCACACAGATCACTGAGCATGGTTCATCTTCCCTTTCCTATCAGAGCTACGTGTTCCTTTATGCACAGACACTTAAGAAACATGCTGTGCAAATATAGTATTCATCATATGCCTGAAACTCATTGATTGCAGCAGGCTAACAAGCTTGATGTAAACAGCAGTCGTGATTGGTGTTATTCCTTGTCAAACAGAGCTTTGTTTGACATTACAGCGGGGATACGCAGCGCTGCATTTTTTAAGTTTGCTGTAAGGGCTTCTTGCCTTGATTTCTGTTGACTTTGCATTGTCATTGTTATAATTATCAGCAACCCTATGCTTGTGTTATGGTACAGTGTTTTCAATATGTTTTTCACTGTAGTCACAGCCGGAGTTTTCAACATGAGTGTGCACTTGTTACTCTCACCCCTATTTTCTACCGGGCGCTTCTGCGCTGCGTTCCAGGGCGCGTTGCGGCCCCTGCGAGCAATCGCGGCCATTCAAGTCAATGTTTGATAATCCACCAGCCGCGCCGCGTCCCAGAAGCGTGCGTGAAGCGGCTCTCCGCTCCGCTAAAGATACACGCCAGGTCTATTATCACGCCAGCCGCGGGCAGGAAGTGAAACAGCGAAAGTATCCAGTCAATTTACCAAAACAATCAATTTACCAAATTCACGCGCCCAGTGGAAAATTGGGGGTTACTCTCACTAACAATGCAAAGCTGTTATCTAGTATCTTTTTATTTGCACAGATTATTCTACATCAGTTATGCTGATATCCGTACTTTGTGTGTGTCGTGGGTAGGGTTGGGCATCGTTTATATTTTAACGATTCTGATTCCAATTCCGATTCTTCCTTTCGATTCCGGTTCCTATCGATTCTGATTCTTTGAGTGGTGGAGTTGAAACGGGTCACATGCTTATTTCTCAAATAAGAGGAAAGTTTTATTTTGATTCAAAGGTGGGTTGCAGTTTGACGAGGCTTTTTCCAATGTAAAATAAAGCCACACTAGAGCACCACTTGCTGTGCTCCACGGCTGCAACACAACAAGCGCCTGGCCGCTACGGAAACCAAAACTTGCGCAAGTTAAATTTGGAACCCATGATCAGATTTGAAACCAGATCATCCAAACAATTCCAAACGATTCCAATAAAGAAACGATTCCGATGGAATCGTAATTTTTGAAACTATTCCAAGTAGGAATCTGTTCTCCATGCCCAACCCTAGTCGTGGGCTCTGTAACAAAATGCCAAGAAATTTATCTTTATAACATTATAAAATCTTGTATAATTGCCTTTTGGAATCGAAAATGCAGGAGCTCCAAGCACATGGCAGACACAGTTCACTTAGCAAAGTGTTTTATCAAAGAAACGAGTACGAGTGCAGAATGGAAAACCTGTGTAATACTAGATTCTTGTCATTAATCTCGGCCTGCTCAGATACGGCTTACGCCAAGAACAAAGACGACGGAAAGTGGTACAACTATGACGACAGCAGCGTGTCTCCTGCCAACGAAGATCAAATAGTGGTGAGTGTCCTCATTGGCAAAAGCCAGGCAACAGTACATACTGACTATCTATTCATCAAAGGCAGTTTTGCTGGACACAAACTAGAACGGTTCATTTCATCAAAGTAATGCACTTCTTAAATTGTCACCAATTTGGATTAATTATTACATTGCTGGTCTCTCAAAGACATTCGACTGTGCTGATGCTTCCAGCGAAAGCACTAATAAGGAACTGAGGACTCTCTTATTTTTTTTTTCTGGGGTTGTGGGTATTTTGTTGCCATTACTGTTCTTGGACAGTTCTTGATATACAGTAATTGGCACATATAAACAGCTCAGTGATTCAGCTAAGAGAGCCAAACAATGTGAAGCCTCATTAAGATGTGTTGACAGTGGGGGGTGTTGAGAAAGTTCATAGGGGGCTTCTACACCGTACTACCCACTGACGATTCAACTAGACATACAGTAAATTAGTTTGTCAGGTTCACACAGCACAATCGCAGCTAAATCTGTTTAAATGACTTCCACCTACTGCTGTTTGTAAAATGTGTTAAAAGAGTCCATAAACGCCTTAAAGGAACACGCCGACTTATTGGAACTTTAGCTTAATCACCGTATCCCCCAGAGTTAGATAAGTCCATACATACCCTTCTCATCTCTGTGCGTGTTGTAACTCTGTCTGACACACCCACCGCTAGCTTAGCCATCTTCTAACCATATATATAAACTGGGAACTATATTCTCAGAAAGGCGAAGCACTGCTACTTCTGCTACTTGGGCGGAGTGATATGCTAGCAGCACCTGAGAAGCCCCGAGCAGAGAGTAGCAGTGCTTCGCCTTTCTGAGAATATAGTTCCCAGTTTGTATATGGTTAGAAGACGGCTGTGTCTCATGTGACTTTATTTGTACACGCTGTGACTATACAAATCAAAACATGTAAATAGGAAGATGTTGGCATTATTGTGTCACTTATTCGGAGCTGTAGGCTAGTTGGAACCTGTTACCTCCAGGATCTGTGCTAGGCTAAGCTACCGGTGGGGCTGTCAGACAGAGTTACAACACGCATGGAGATGAGAAGGGTATGTATGGACTTATATAATTCTGGGGGTTACGGTGAATAAGCTAAATTCCCAATAAGTCGGCGTGTTCCTTTTAAGGAAAGCTTGTGCGCCTTGTATTTATTTAATGGGTTAATTCATTGGGATGTTTGTCTGTTTTCCGGACACGACTGATCCAGGTTCTCAGTCATAATGCAGTTTTGCCACTAAGACAGTTGAGGAGGTTAAAGGGTAGGGCCGGTGATATTATATTCTTTGCTATTGTAAACCGATCCAATGAACAGACCTAAGCTAACAACGTGTTAGTCACAATACTTTCACTTTCAGTACGGTCACTGATGTGTGTAATTTAATAGTTTTTGGACAACAATGGAGCTCTATGACACAGAGGAAAACACTACTGTATATCAGGCTTGTTAGTACGACCAACTCCTTTTTTTTTTTTTTTTTATATTTTCATAGGAACAATATTAAAAAAATATATAGAATATCGCCAGACTAATCCTTTAACTTTTCCTTGACGGACCAATTAGTCATCATTTGTTCAACCAATTAGAATTTAGAAGGTATTCCTATAGTAGGTTTGTCTTGGAAAGAATGTCCACCAACAGAGCCCATGGGGCAGGCTGTAATTAATGCCGCATCCTTTTGGCGCGTTATCAAAGGCTTAAAAAATTGCATGGTCATGTTATTAGAAGTTAGAATGCAAAATGTAAAGTGTTGACGCAAGTTAAAAAGGGCATTCTATATGAAAACAAAGCCACAGCAGTGAGTTCTTTTTTTTTTTTTTTTTTTAGCCAGCTAACTTTGGTACTCGCCATCTTTCTTTCAGTCCAAAGCAGGCTACGTGCTGTTCTACCAGCGCCAGGACACGGTGAAAGGCACCGGCTACTTCGCTCTCGACCGCGAGGAAGAGGAAGAGGAGGAGGAGGAGGAGGAGGAGGATGATGATGAGGAGGAAGGAGAAGATGAGGAGAACGAAGGCGAGAAGAGACGGGAGAGAAAGACCGCCTCCTCTGCTCAGGGCTCGTCCGCCGCCGGTGCCGCCATCGCCTCCAACTCCGCCGCAGCTCAGAGTGACGAGGAGGACCCGAACGAGAACCGGCGCAGGAAGAACGACAACGAGCAGGGAGATGAAGAGGAGGAAGGGGAGCAGGCGCCCAATCGAGACGTCACCATGAAAACCAACTGAGGCAAAACGAGGACATGAACAAAACGGAGAGAGAGAGACTAGGATCTTTCCATCCAAAGCCATATGGACACACAGCATGGCAGCGGGCGCCACCAGTCCCACCCAGCGGCTCGGACTCGGCCGCTCCACAGGCTGAGCCGCTGCGGGGGTGGCGGCTGTTAGGTCAGGGAGCTGTCGTGGTACGCAACTCTAAGAAATCAGGGCCCTCCTCTGTGGTTGGATCACTATGTGTGTGTGTATATGTGTGTAAGGTGTGAGTGTGTCGCCACGTTCATTCGTTTAGGATTTGCTCACCTGTTCTCTGATAAGAGTCGATGAACAACATTTGGGATGGGGTTAGAGGCGTCGCAGAACTGCGGTGTAGCGCTCTTAATCGCTCTCTGCTTTTTGTGTTCCTTTTTGATTTTTTTTCTTTTATATATATTTTTGAAAGCAATGCATTGTTGGCATATCATTTTATTATCATTTAGACCTTGTAAATATTTTAGACACTGAATTATATCAGGTTTTCATGATGCGCTGAAACATTTTGAACTTGCACAATCACCAACCCTCCACCTTTTTTTTTTTATTTTTTATGTATTATTGCCAGACATACTGCAATTGTTTAACAATAACATCTCTCAGACGGCTTTTCTCACGTAAAAAGCTTAAGAAGCTGCCTTTTATTAAGCTAGGGGTGAGACACGTGTAGAGTCTAGACTTAACATAGAGAAGTGATGCTCATAATTGGATTTATAAAATGTCGTACAGCCAAACTGTCCTAGCTTTGTACTGCTGCTGCTACTGCTGTGATCTTGCATTTTTAGACAGATTATTAGCGTATCGGCATGAACCATAGCGATTTAAGGTCCTGCCTTTGTTGTCCCTCTCTCTGGTCTCTTCTCTGTTGATCATTTATATTTCCTAAAACCTAAAATAAATCAGGATTAAGAAGTTATCCAGCTAACTTTGCAAAATAACTCAACTTTTGCACATTTTATTGTGCAAAAATGAATTATTAAAAGCTGTTTCACTCGGTCTTAATCAACTCAACATAATGCGCAGGGATTGCAACAAATATCTGTTCAAAAGTTAGCTGGCTGACTCATAGATCCTACGCCACAAATCTCCTCTTCAACTCTCCCTCTTTAAGTTATTCATAGGTGGTGCTTTTTCCTCTCGCTCTCTCTCTCCCCCCTCTTCATATTCGAGGCACTTTGAGATTAGGAACATCGGTGATTTCGCCGACAATCGGATGGATCATCTCTTGTTGGGATCACTTCAGCCTTAACTCTTGATCTCAGACCGGTCGCCTTTTCTTTGCTCATCACCATCACACCATCTTTCTCGCACGGCCCCTTCACGCACCAACACTCGTGCACGAATGTCCGTATTGCTTGTCTGCTTGTTGCATCGCAGCCATGTCATCTCGGAACTGTTTCTTTAAACCCACAATAGGGCCAGAATGTACACTGAATGGAATGAGCACTGACCAGATGTATGTGTCTGATGCCTTTTTGGTTCTTTACAGGGCCAGATTAATTTTTTCCTCCTTTCTTTTTTTTTTTCCTTTCATGGCTCCCTTTCTTGGTTTGGTTGAATGTGATGGTAAAGGGTTCTTGGCCTTTGAGAACAGCCGTATGAATTCATGGGTACTGTTAAATGCATCCCTTACCAGAGAGGGGGAAAAAATGCTTAATTGTGGTCCTGAGCTTCGAGGATGGGGAGAGAGGGGACAAAACTGAAAACTGTGGGGTGAGTCTGCCTAAAAGGCCTATCAGCTTTTGGAATCATGATACAGTGAAAATATTTTGTGGCAGATTGTTGCAGGATATTCCTCCATCGGTGTAACTCATGATAAAACTATTCTCCATGGTGGAGTGTTATCTTTTCTTTTTCTACCTGTTCTTCCATTGTAAACAGCATTAGCGTACCTGTCGTTGCCTCAGAATATTAGATGCCTTGCCATGCCCTTTATGAGCATCTCTGTGCTTTGACTTCAGTTGGCTTCATTGCCTTCGGCGCTGCCTTGCTTTTTGGGCGACTCACCCCCCCCCCCATCCTGACTGAGTGAGATGTGATTGCTACTATAGGCTTATACAATACTGTACATAAGAGTTCACTCTGTGAGTGCACATTTGATAAAGTTTATTTATTTATATGTAAGCATTTAATAATAAACAGACAATATATTTAAAACCTTGACAAGACCTGAAATGTCAGGGGCGGGGACGTGGCTAGAGTCCACACGTACACACTAGTTTGCAAAGTCTTGCCTGTGCTCTTGTCAGGAAGGGAATATTTAAAAAATAAAAAATAAATTAAAAAAAAGGATGGTTCTGTTGTTTTGGGACATTTTTTTGTATAAATAATCCAGACATCCTTGCATGACAATATAACGGGGTTTCCAGGTTTGGCTGCACTAGTAAATCACTTTTTTTTATTGTGTGTGTGTGTGTGTGTGTGTGTGTGTGTGTGTGTGTGTGTGTGTGTGTGTGTGTGTGTGTGTGTGTGTGTGTGTGTGTGTGTGTGTGTGTGTGTGTGTGTGTGTCACATCACTTTCCCTGAAATTTTCTACTGTGTATCTTTCATAACGTAATAAAAAGGCACACTTTCCTAATAAAAGTTAAAGGGAAATACCAAACCAGATTATTTGTTTTAAATACAAAGCACGTACACATCTTGGTCACAACAGTAAGTAAGAATTATTGCAGTAACTTACATCTCCCTATAAAGAAGCCCTCTGAATCATGTCTGGGTTGTTAATTTTTGTAAGAAATAAAATATAAGCCTTCCATCATTATTATCCGCACTCTATTCTCAGTGCGTGCAGGGACTGCAGGCTGATTTATGAGGGGGAACACCGTGTTCTCTCCGGGTTCTGACGGGTTCTCTGCCCGCTCCCAGCTGGGAGGTTCCCCAGAGCAGCTGCTCATCCTTCTAACCAATAGGAAGGAGGAGAAGAGTGACCGGCTGGGAGCAGAGCGCTGGACCACTCGCGTTCAGAAAACGGAAACCAAGTTTTCTGTCAGTCAAAGAAAATGCCAAAACCTAAATGCTGATGTGGAGCAGGGAAAAATACTATGAATTTAAAAAGTAATCTAATATATATCTAATCTCTCTCTCTCTCTCTCTCTCTCTCTCTCTCTCTCTCTCTCTCTCTTCTCTCTATCTATATATATATATATATATATATATATATATATATATATATATATTTAACATTATTTGAACATCACAAACATCTGTAGATACTAAAAGCGTAATTAAAACTTAATAAATTAAATATCTTAAAATGAAAGCTTAATTTGTGTTAGGCCTATCTTCCATAACAAAGAGTTGTAGACCTTGCAGAATATTTTCATATCCATGTATCTGTCTATAATTATATATAAACATGTATATACATATTTTTATATGTATTTTTAAATATATTTTTAGATTTATTTGTTTTAGAAATATATAAGCCACATACTTATACATACTGCTGTTTCAATATGATTTCATTCATCAGACACCATTGATTAGCTGGTGAAAAATAAGCTATTTCAGTGAAAAGTATATATAACATATATGTTAAAACTGGTCAGAGTTAGGCTACCAATAATTGTGTTGGTGTTATTGTTTTTTATGATTTTAATTACACATACAGTACACTTGAACTATTTATCATCCAATTTCGTCTGTTCCAGAAAAATAGCAGTGCCATTGTGGAAAGAACAAGAATACAAGTTGAGTTTACCAGGGAAAATAACTATACTTTGCCATCAACAAGCTGATTATTACTGACATTACTGAGGTAATATATACTTTTTTGTATCACTTGCATTGAGTCGCTGCTTCATCATGACAACTGTCCACGATGAAAGATTATGGACCTTTTTCACAGCAGACATGTTGACTTGTCATAGCAGGAAAAGCACAGCTGAAATTGATAACCTTCACGATGGCTCAGTTCCATCAAGTGTCCCAGTGAGCTGTTTCAGTGAGTCAGCATGCACAATACCAGGGCCTCTCCTAAGTGGAATGCAGCCATCATTAGTAGTTTTGAATACACCTGTGCTTTTCCTACTATGATATGTCAACATGTCTGCCGTGAAAAAGGTCTATTGCCCATAGTTACTACCGGGCCTCTAAAAAACCTGCCCGTGGAGAAACGAAGACCTGTGCTCTTTTGAATGCAACCAGCCGATGGCGCACTCTGACACTTTTCTCTCCTACAGCTGCTGGTGTTCTAAAAAAACCGTCAGAGTGAGACCTCTTCGTTTTCTCTAATCTCCGGTCGAGCCTACACCCGTCCTGACGTTCCCCGCGAATTTTTATCCACGCCGCTCCGCCAAATCCACTCATTTTCCACACGTACCTGACATGCGGCATTTGCGGAGAGAAATGGCCAAAAGAAAATCGTGCTTTGCTCGGGATGTGGATTTGTACAGTTTTTTTTGTTTTGTTTTTTTTGTCTTTTGAACCGAGTGGGTTTGATAGCGGGACAACTTTCCTGCACGACGCAGGGACAGACACAGACAACAATAGATTATAAAACAATCTGCTGCAGTTCAGCTGCAAGGTGAACGACTGGATGACGAGGTGGATTTTTTTTGCATTTTTTTCACATCCAACAAAATCCTGGTAATATTAATTTGGAGTTTATTGTGACTTTTTTGTTAATCTACTTAATCTCGTGTGCTTCAATACGATAACAACGGACTATAATAACCATTGTTTTTACACTTTTACATTTAAAAATTCAGTTTGTTAAAATTCGTAGCTATTGTGATGTATGTTGATTTTTACACGCGTAGTTTGATGTTTTGATGTTTGGAGACTGTTCATAGCCGAATTGTGCCGATCATAAATTTTGTTCTTCGTTCGGCTTATTCATGTTAAGCGGACTACATTTTAATGTCATTATTTAAAAACAACATTAATACCACATCCTTTTTTTTTTTTAGTATGACAAAGCGACGCATGTCGGCTGCGTGCCGCTCAGAAAACTCACGGAGAGCCCCGCCGTCCTACCTGCCATATGCCATTTCCACCGAGGTCATCCGAGGAGAGCAGCGGGTGCAGGAAAAATGGGAAAGGTACAGGAGGTGTTTTTTTTTTCTTCTTTTTTTTTCTTTTTCTTTCTTTGGGTGGGGTTTTTGTCTCGCTTTATTGCAGCCACGTTTTGCGCGCACGCCATTTTTGCCGTGCGCTTTTACGCACAGCGACACAGACTGAACGGAGGAGGGGTGAAGACAAAAGAAAAGGCAAAGAGCACCGGGGGCCAAGCGCTGGTTGAGGTAGTAGTTTGTGCTGTTGGTCGGGTTGTCATATTACCCCTATGTGGAGATGACTGCGCAATCTACTGCCTTGCTGGCGCTGGTGACTTGCGTCAGAGGAGTCAAACGGATCCAACTGAATGACTGAGCTCACTGTGTAGTCGGTAAACAGAACACATTAAACCGAGATGGATATGCTTTCAAAATAATCACCTCTCCATTGTTGTGCGTAAATTGTCAGAACGTGTGAACTTGGACAGATATGTTCGAATGAAAAGCTAGAATATCTGCTACTACATTTTAAAATAAAGTGATTTTAATGGTATGTATCACGTGCGTTTGTGTTTCTTTTCTCCAATTCATAATTTATTATCCAACGAAAGTCAGAATGTGTATCCAGAAG
The DNA here is from genome assembly GCF_010015445.1 of Perca fluviatilis. NCBI lineage: Eukaryota > Metazoa > Chordata > Actinopteri > Perciformes > Percidae > Perca > Perca fluviatilis. The sequence goes on from NC_053134.1 coordinate 17,301,099, forward strand.
TCAAAGGAACTGACTCGAGTTCTTATCTAGACCGTCTTTTGGAATTTAGAGGCTTAACATGTAAATGCTATCCAATGCAGTGGAATTCACCTTTGGGCTAGTATAAAATAATTGGTGGAATTTAGGGACAGTACGAAAATTACTTATTTATTTTGTAAGTATTTTAGGCGGCTCATAAGTGATTGAAAGGTACCCCTCAGGAGGGCTCACAGCTTTATTTCATTATGTATCTTAACAGAAAGCAGCAAACTGTGTAAAAAATAAATAAAAATGAAGTGTGTCCAATAAAGTGACAGTGACAGCTCTTGGTTCAAAATAAAAACAATGGCAGGAATATTATGTAAAAAGGATGCTTGTTTTTTTTAATGTGTCATCATTTTGTCAATTGCTAATCCCATTGGGTTAGGGTTAGTTAGTTGATTATTTCATTAACATACACCATCTTAAAGTGCACTTTAAGGCAAACTGAATTGTGCCAATCAATAGTGTTATATTACTATGATAATGTGGGTGGGTGTAGCAATTATAAAAATTATATTATTTATAAAAATAATGTTCAGCCTCCCTCCTCACGCCAATCGTTATCCCTTAGGAGGCACATGGTTTTGGATAAAGTCACTCCTGAAATGTTATCAACCTTTTAGGTGGCCTTGGTAGTAAATAAACCTACTGATTTAAGTTGTACCAGTTAGTACTAGTAATGGGGACTTCATTTTTCTCTTTGCATCTGAGAAAAATGAATTCATCTGTTTCTCTTTGCATTTCTTCCATAATTATTGCAGATAAATACAGAAAATCAATTTGGGTTAATGGCTTTTACCCAGCTTAACATCACTTAATTGCGTCTGTATTATTGTGCACATTCAGTTGGTCCACGTTGTACTGTATACATCCACCCTCAGTATGTGTCTTGTCAAATGTTTCGGGTTTCAGTGAGCACTCTGTAGTTCCTCTAATGAATCCCTCTGCTGTCTGCTCACAAAGTGTAACTAGTCTTTTGGAGGTCCGTTGACCCTGTTTGTTAGTTTCCTCCCTGAGAACCGAGGGAATAGAAACCGCTACAATTTTGATTAGCTCTACTCTTTTTTTTTTTTTTTCCTCCTTTAGATTGATTTGGTCTGGTAAACTGATGTGGACTGCAAGTGAAAAATGTGCTTGCATATTGAGTTTACTTGACATTCATGTGTTCCTTTTTTAACCCTCTATGTTTAATGCTGTTATATTATTTCGATTTCCATTTTTTAGTATATGTAGCAGCGAAGTAACAGTCAGGAAAGTGGCAGCATCTGCAACATTGCAGATGCCGGCTGCCGTAAAAAAACCAAGAAGAAGATGATAGTCAGGAAGTCAGCCTCTGATTGGAAAACACAGACCCCCACAACACAACATTCTGGGAGTCAAGATGGCCTTACAGTAAAACTATACCTTTTCTCATACCAAAATATGAATAAATAACCATGAAGTTGTGGATTTATCGTTCTGGAATTATTATGCAAAGTCTCCGAAAAGACACTGCAGTTCCAGGCTAGATTACAAAGGTTCTGGAAGGCCTAGGATCGCGCAGAAGCCCTTGCTGGCAAGGCCCAGAGGTTAGCTTTCATGCTAAACAATCGGAGCAATGCTAGCTTGAATTGATCAAGAGGTATTATATGACATGAAACTGGATGTCTTATACGACGTTGTCGGCCCCAGAGTGTTAATGACACAAACTACTTCTACTTTAACATTTATTTATTTTTTTTGTTTTCAGTTCTGGAAAAGAAACACTGAAGGTAAACACAGCTTTTCTTCCCTCCAAAGTCAGAGTTGGACAAGGAAACATTAAAAATATTTCTTTTTGACTTTATAAGTTATATTTTTGTTATACAAAATGTACATTTCACATTCACAAACGGAGAAATTGAGGGTAGCACAATGGTCACTTAGAAATGGTTCCCCACTGGACTTCAATCTTCCTCTGCTACAGAAAAAAACTCCCAGCTGCTCTTCTCATTTTCCCATTCCGAACCTTATAGTCTAAAGGTAGAAAAAAACAGCATAGACTACTTTTACAATACAGCAACTTCAAAAAGGGAAACCTACAGTCGGGCTGCAGGGACAAAGTAAACTTTCAAGAGCTTCCTCTGCCATGTATTTACAAATGTAGTGGAACTACTGAACCCCCCTGGAGGACTCCCCACCTTAAGAAAATCACTTTTAAAAGGTGCAGTAGGTAAGACTTATAAAACTAACTTTCTGTCATATTTGCTGAAACTGACCCTATGTTCCAGTAGAACTACATGAAGCAGGTCATAAAAAAAAAAAAGAATCCGGCTCCTCTAGCACCAACTACAGCCTGTAGTGCAATTTGCAAAAATCCACCACTCCCTGTTCAGATGCACCAATCAGGGCCAGGGGGCGTGTCTAACTGCGTGTCAATCACTGCTCATGTACACGCATTCATTCTCCCATGTGGGGGGAGGGGCTTAGGAGACCGTTTTGTGCTTAAGCAGAAAAGGGGGAGGGACTGAGAAGTTGTCGCTGTTCAAATTGTTTGTCTCAGTCCTGGATCTTCCCAATCCTACCTACAGCACCTTTAACAGCTTGTCCACTTTAACTACACATGATAATTGAACCTGAGTTGATGTGCAGCAGTTGGGTGGTACAGTAGGATGAAAAAAATAAATCATATATTCATTCTTTGACATTCATTTAAGAGAAAAAGGCTTAATGAGGGGTATAAGGATGAACATTCAACACATATTCTGATGCCCCCCCCAGTTCAGACGTTGTCTTAACATGTTTACAGTTCAAAACATTCACTCTCTATGTCGGATTAAGTCTGGATGTTTGACACTGCTCTGTTGAACTGGGATACATGCTAAGACAATGCTCAGGTTGCGGCAGGACAGATTTGATTCAACAAAGAAAAACAGATATTTGTTAAATTACAATAAAAAAAACTTGGTAACTGTCAGATAGCTTATATGATGGAATTACAGATGCACAGCAAATGATTATATTACAGTACAGCAATTTTAAATTAAATACTTTTTTCATGGAATATACAGGAGGAAAAGTGCACTATATGAACTTCATGCAAATGTAAATGACTGCTGCTTGGAGGAATGTCGATAATTGTCAACTGCAAAAAAGTCAAAGCTGAAGATGATAAATAGCCCCATGCTACACAATGGCACATATCATTTGACGTAAAACAAAAGTTAGACATTTCAGGAAATGTGCTTTGCCAGAAAGTAAAGTAGCGTGTGTCTCAAAATCTCAAACTATTCTTTTAACAATGACTTCCTCCTCCTGGCACTGCACAACTTCCAAATTAATTACTTTGGGTTCAGTCAAAATCGCCTAATGAAATAAGGAGACCTATTCTCACTTTACAGTCAGGCCTAAAGTAAACCAGCACAACTCCAAAACTCTACATATCCACTATTGAGTAAAAATCATAAAACGAAACTATCACTGTTTATTCTGTCAGTCAAGGACTTAAAACATGCAGTTGGTTTTAACTGTATGCAGTCAATAATTTGTTTTCTCAGCCTGGAATCAGACTTTAAAAAAATGAGGACCTTTTTTTATTGATTCTCTGAAGTCTTAAGTTTCTACTTCCCCAAGATCACGTATTATCCCCTGCATCTCAACCTAGTGTGGCTGGCTGAGGAGTGCAGCCTGTATGAATGCAGAATAATAATGTAGGGAAGAAAAAAAAAATGAATGCACATCAGTTTCTGAGGCTGTGTTTTAAGACAAGCAGAACTCTATGATCGCTTTTCTGCTTTCAGTTCCAAGTGCAAAGAAATGGGGTTGTGTCTTTCCATTAGCATTAGCGTTTCATTCCCTTCCTTCACAATGAATCATACCCTTAGCTCTTATGCTAAATGTTCAGGATGCTAACAACTCTAGAGGAACAACAACCTTAGAAATAATGCATGGTCTGTGCACATTCACAAACTAACAACCACTTTGATACATTACAGAAATACAAATTCAATCAATATACAAAACAGCAGTGAAAATCATTGCACCGTTGCTCATATTCCCAGGCCTACAATATGCCACTGCATGCACTGACACACAGTAAATTACTACATCCAAACTCAGTACATTGTTACTCCCAAACTTGTCCCTCAAAAGACAAATGTATAAAGCTTATGAAACATGCAAAACATGTTAAAGCAAAAGAAAACTTTCAGTTTCTTTCTGTGTCAAACTTTTGCTCTGATTGACTTTGATTGTATATCATGATTTTCTTTTTAAAATTAGAATTATGAATTGAATTCATTCCTCCCTGCTACAGGGAATATTTGCATCTTCATCATTTCATATATCACAGCTGCTGGGTTAAATGATGTGGTTTAAAGTGCGAGCCGAAGTCATAATCTAATGTTTAGAAGTTGTCACTTCTTTTTTTTTGTTAAAACTGAGTCATTTAGCGAAGTGTGAAAGGGATTTCTTGAAAACCTAAATATCCACACAGTGTACAGCATACAAAATATTGACTTAAAAAAAGAATTGGTTGACATTTTGGGAAACGAGCATATGCCCTTTCTTGCTAAGAGTTAGATAAGAACATTGATACCACCCTCACTTTTGTACACTAAATAAGAAGCTGGCTACAGCCAGGCGACCGGTACCTTAGCAACTTAAATACAGGAAGCAGCGGGAAGCGTTAGCCTGGCTCTGTGCAAAGGCGCCTACCAGCACCTGGAAAGCTCACAAGCGAACGTGTGTGGTGTATTTTTTCAGCAAACAACCCCTAGCTAGCTATTTCCCCCTGCTACCAGTCTTTAGATAAGCTAAGGGTCTCCTAACGCACAGAAATGAGAGTGCTATCGATATTCTCACCTAACTCAAAAAAAGCAAATGTGGAAGCATGAACAAACATTCCGCGTTCGCCAAACATCCAGCCAAGTTAAAACATCATAACCATGAATGTTAATCACCAACTAGTCTATATCCACGACGTTCCACTTCCGGGATTGCTCCGGTGGCAATGGAAAGTCAGCCAGATTTCACTAATTTAGGCCGGATGTCCGTTGCCTTGGGCTTCCTCTGTGTTGGCATTTTAAACTCTGGTGGATTTATGAGGACTATGGTTAACTGCTCCTCAGATCTCTGCAGGGTAAATCCAGACAGCTAGCTAGACTATCTGTCCAATCTGAGTTTTCAACCTTTTGAACGTACACATCCACCAAAACAAGTTCCTTCCCGAGGCTATTTTGCAGAGGCACCGCTGCTCTGTACGGCTCTTAGTGCCACCCAAGACGATTGTGATTGGTTTAAAGAAATGCCAATTAACCAGAGCACGTTTTTCTGTATTCTGTGTGGACTCGCCAGACCCTCCCCCGCAGCACTGTGGAGGAACGTCTGGCAATGCTAGACTAATTACCAACTAACTGCAACTAAACACAAAGTAATTTATTTTTAAATGTGAAGACTCCATATCAGATTAAATGACTTAATGACTTGTAACATTTTTTTCTCTGCAGATGTAAAATAATGCCAATTTTCATATTAAACTTTGTTCATAATAAACCAGATCAAACTATGTCCCCACTGTTGATCCATACAGGCTGAAGAGCTTTCACTCTACAGTAAAACTGATTGCTCATTTGCCTTGCTACTGTGAGATGGTCAACTTCAGGTCCTTGTATCTTTTCTTCTTCATTCACATTCTTAATAACATAACTGAATGCATGTGAAACGGTGAAACCCTCTCCCAAATTTCCATGTGACAAAAGATTTCCAGGGCTGTTACCAACTGAAAGCCTTCGAAATGACAACAAGATGCTCAGAATGGGAACAGCAACGTGGGTTCGAGCCAAAATCTCATCGCTGCAATCAGTCTGTGATCTGAAAAGCATCTGGAAGCAGTTCTTCAGCAAGTGAATCCTTCAAAGCCACACTGTGGCGAAACAGAAAACGCAGCTGACCAGTCAGCTTGGTCCATGGTCACAAAACAGAGGTTTTTTTTTTTTTATAAACAATTTGACTGTACATTATAGGAAAAGAGGGGAGGACTAAAAGATAGTGAAGAAGATGGGCCATGTACAGCACTGCAAGAGAGGTACGAAAGAAAAGAGGTATTTTCTCTGCTTTGTAAGAGCACTCGTCTATTTCAGCTTTCACATCTCTGCAGAAGTTAAGTTTAAACAGGCCAAATTATTTCTGACAATTTTGATTCATGACACAAACTAATCAAATAACAATGTGTCTACATTTTCATGTTTTTCAGACTTTTGAGGCTTTAAAAAATAAACTAACAAAGCAGAGCTGACTGTACTGTTCCCCCGAGCTGCCAACTTGGGTGACCGACAAATTCTGGACTCCTTTGGAGATATGAAACACCAACAACTCCAAATATCCAAACATAGTGGTGTATCCTTGGTCTAAGGAAGAAAACAAATGTGCAAACGGCACTGAGGAAACTGAAGGGGGATTCTCAGTTCAAATCAATCCTGTTGGTTCGAGACCCTCCAGGTTCCTTGAACTGCAACATCTCTGTGGGCTCTTCAGGCCTGACGGTTGCCGTACATCAGCGGTATGATGAAGGCCGAGATGTCATCTCCGGAGCCCAGCCGCTCATTGGTGATCCTCCAGCCTCTGTCCCTCAGCACGCCACGCGCTCGCATCACCAGGTCTTGTGCTGCCATTGTATACCTGGACAAACAACACAAAGCCTGTAATCCACAGTATGTAGGGCCCTTCCACTGAATTGTCATATTAACGGGCATTTTTTTGCCGTTTTTTTTTTTTTTTAGGCCACCTGACAGTTTTTGGGGTAAATTAAATGTTTTGTCATTATACTGTCCCACTGTATTAATCTCCATTTTGCCTGAAAATACCATATTTAGACTTTACAAAATGAAAAGATATTGGACCTCGTCTGCACTGGTGAGACTTTCTATTTTTGACTTTATTTTCAGATTTATTATATTAAAGTGTGGCAATTATAAGGAAATGGTACGTGGCCAAGGGAGTAATTTATCCTTGAAAGGGTAACAATGCCTGTTAAATAAAACAGTTTAACATGAAGGTATAACTATACAGTCAAAAATATTCTTTTTCCTTTACAGCATAGACTGTAAAAATAATGGACGTATTAGCAGGTTTGTGTAATTACCGTTTTGGTTTTGAAGCCTTGAGTTTGGCAATTTGGCTGGCGCTATGTTGTTTTTTTTAAACCGGATGTGACTATTTTTGTAAGCAGGGGGGGGGGGGACTGGGGACGATAATGACGCAACTAAGCCAGTGTTGTCTTGTATATGGTTTAAATGGTACTGCACTAAGGTGAAAGCTAAAGAGTTTGAGAGTAAAAGAGTAAAGAGAGCTAAAAAGGTGCCAACTTTTAACCGGCCGACGCGTGTCATCCAATGGAGATTTACCGACGGGTAAACGCGACCTCTGAGCACTGGCGCCGTTTATTTGCATGTACGGCAATACACGGAAAATCGGCAACCTTTTCAAAGTTACTAGCTTACGCTAACCCTAGCTAGCAAGCTTGGTTGGCAAGATGGTACCGAACAGCATAGCTTAGCATTGCTAAGCCTCTGTCCTGATTGGCAGGTTGTGTAGCCACACCCTAAAACATTCCCTGCTTTATCGTCTATTTTAAAATAAATGGGACCATCATTTACAACATCATGGTGTATAAAAGAAGACCATAAACTTATTATGAAAATGTTTAATAAGATAATAAATCAAGTGAGATGTAAGGTCATTTTGTCATAGACTTTAATGCAATGGGGCATCTTTTTTGAGCCAGTGGAGTCGCCCCCTGCTGGAAATGAGATAGAATGCAGGTTTGAGGCACTTCCACATTAGCTTAACTTTTCAGACCCGGAGAACCAACCATTATTTTTACAGTCTATAGTTTACAAAATTAAAGCAGCAACCCTGTAATTAAAAAGAAAGAAAGAAAGAGAAAAAAAATCTGAAAGAAAAAAGGAACCAAGCAGCCGACCTGTGTAAGTCATCGGGGTCACAGTTGGCTAGGAATGTGGTGACGGCTTCGGCTACTTCCTGGTTGGAGAGAACGTCCCAGAGACCGTCGGTTCCCATTACCAGAACATCATCAGCCCCGTGCTCATACTGCTGCAGGTTATATACCTTAACCTGAATGCCAAAACACAAAACATGAAAGGTTTCATTAAAAAGTACCAACAAAATTACTTTGGTACATATTATGCCTTAATTTACTTCCTTAGTGCAGCAAGAGAGGACTCACACACAGAGGATAAAAACGATATTAAAAGGTCCCATGGCATGACAATTTCACTTTATGAGTTTTTTTTTAACATTAATATGCTAGAAATGGCGATAGGTGTAAACCGAGCCCTGGGTATCCTGCTCTGCCTTTGAGAAAATGAAAGCTCAGATGGGCCGATCTGGAATCTTCTCCTTATGAGGTCATAAGGAGCAAGGTTACCTCCCCTTTCTCTGCTTTGCCCACCCAGAGAATTTGGCCCACCCATGAGAAAGACAGAGACATCATGGCTTTCAAACGAGCAAAGTGGCAGTTGGTCAAGGTCACACCCACACCCTCCACCTTGCCCCCCCCTCTCTCCTCCTCAATAGCTACAGACACAGAAATGGCACATACTAAGGAAAGCTCATTGTGGGACTGACTCTAGTGGCTGTAATTCTGCACCAAGGCTGAATTTCGGGAAAGAGACTTCAGATACAGTATTAGGGGACCACTAAAGGTCTATATAAAAGCATCCAAAGAGCACCATGTCATGGGACCTTTAAGAGTCTGGATTTTAAATGTTTCTATTTGATACATTACAGGGCTTCCCATCCTCAGGGAAAAAGCTAACATTTGTATATATATATATATACACACACATATCAGTATGTGTATGAAAGTGTGTCAATGCCATGGATTTGTATTGCACTGGTGTGTTTGTAATGACTTGACCTGCTGGCGATTGGCTTCATGTGCGTTCAATCAAGCCCTAGATGATTGACGAGGAGCACCTGTAGAGTAAGCCACATATAAGGTGACTCATCACGCATGCTTCATCTTTCACTAAGGAAAGTCCAACAGGCACTGAAACATTGCCCTTTTGCACAGTTTTTCATTGCCTGGACAGCTCTGTGATGTGTCAAACATACAAATATAAAATCCAGACTCCAGTCTGAATCACTTTTTTTTCTTCTCTGTGTGCGAGTCCTCCCTTGCTGCGTTATACCCCCCCCCCTGACTACTGCGCCTAAGAAGAAGACAAACAAAGGCTGAACCCTTGTGAACCACGTTAATTTACTTCCTTGCCAACAACTGGTCTGGTCGCATCACACATTGGTGGTTATCAGATCAGAAACCAAAACGATGACATCAGAATTCAGAATTATAAAGTTACACCAAAGTGAAAAGTTTCTTTAAGTAGCTGGCAAGATCAAGTACACTCAGCAGAAGTAGCTCAAGTTTTTTTTAAGGGTGAGAGTCCTGTTTGTGAGAGAGAAAGAACGAGACACAGAGTGCTGAGAGGAGTTCAGTCTTCAACGTGAACCTGGTATGAACCCGGGTATTAATGAATTAAAGATCAAGCAGAGAGCTCTGGGAGGGGAAATGTAAAACTCTGTAAGACAAACTACATCAGGAGATGAAAGAGCTTTGAAACCAGCGCCAGACAGTCAGATAGGTGAGCTTGAGTTCTCCTGCCGCAGAGGACCTTGTTCAGACAGAGGTGCAGATATGACAGGGGTAGACGCAGTGTAACTGACTGATCCTTTTATATAGGACATCATAATTCACGAGACAAAACAAGGTCAGGAATGGGGCTGAGAAGAACCAGGATGAATGGAGGAAAGAAACACCTGCAACATCTGATCAGGGTTAATGGGTTTAAGAAGATAGATGCTGACATGTAACACAGACCAAACGCAGATAAATCCTAACAGGAAACCCAGGCCAACCACAGACCCAAGGTGATATCTACTGGGTTTTAACCTGCTGCCCAAATCTATAACCGTTTACTGGATGGCAGTCTTCTTCACTGCCTTTGTTGGCACACGTGTGTTTCTTCGCGTGTTACAACCACCTGTAGATAACTGGCTTAGTGTGAACCCATTGGCAGGACTGTATTGAGTCACCCGCGTGCACATGCATACTTGTGCGTGTGCACGAGACAAACAACATGGGGACCTACTCATAAAACAACTGCTAAGTACTAGTGTTACTAGTCACCAAAAATTACTTTTTTGTAGTCAAAAATAAGGTCCAGGTTTTTTTGAGTGTAATGAAGAAATAAATGAAGAAAAATGGTGTTGGGGAAATATTAGAAATGCTCCTTTTCATGTCAGCCGGCTGGATGGGCGTGTCAGTGTTTGATTGACAGCAGCTGGCAGGCTGCCAGAGTGCCGGTGTTACACCCAAGCGAATGATAGCATATGGCCAATCCCAATACACCCTTTGCCCCTACCACTTAGCCCTACTGTTCCGTTTCACACGTTTACATGTAGCGGTAGTGATTTCAGTTCTTGTTGGGATAGAGGGGTAGGGCGAAGTGGTATGGTGTGACCGTCCATAGGCACGGTTTTTCATAGGCACACTCAAAAGCGAGTGTTTTGAGAAATCCTTCAGAAATATCGGCAAGATGGCATAAACAAAACAAAAAAAGGAACCCACAAGTGTATTTATCTTTTGTTAATAAAGATTTAAAAGTTAGGATAACCATCATATTATGTTGTTTTAATATATTATAGATGCTTTCGGAGGCGTAAGAGCCGCCAGCACAGGCTGCTGTCAGTCATGTAATACATGAAGATTTTGAGCTTGGCTAAAAGCTGTTAATGTCACTTCATTAAGTTTTTAATATATTTTCAGGTGAGAAAGGAACCATTTAGATTCCCAATATGTGGTCAGATTTTCCTAATAACACCTATTTAAAAATTTGCTGTGACTTTTTTCGGAGATGATAGCTGCAAGTCAGACTGGCCGGCGGCCATCTCTGAGGATACTGCTGCCGAGATTCCGGCAACATACTTAATTAAACCACTAGCCTTTGAAACTTTGTTCCGAGGGGCAAGTCAAAAAGTCAATCTCAAAAATTCTCACAACTGAATGTGACTTTTGTTTTTACTCTGTAATGGATGCAACTTGAAATGCAAAGTCTGATACTTGTGATTAAAAGTCAAGTAAAAGATACCCCCAAAAAAAGTACATAAAGACTTGGTATAGTGACGAGAGTAAATGTAATTCATTACTTCCACCCCTGGTTAGTGGTATATAAAAGTATGGACCATGACCGAGTCCAACTGGACCCAAAGTGACATTTGGAAGTAGATTAACATGCTGTTTAATTTGCTACAGCTGGCTATCATTAGCTAATTAGCCTGCAAGCTGACGTCAGCGGTGCACTTTAGTTTGGTGGCCCGTTTAACAAGTGCAAGAAAGTGAGATGTGCTCATGTTTGTAAGTTAGATAAACGTGAGACTTTAGCAGCAAAGTTAATGTGGGTTGTTGTTCTGTGGCTCCTGTGTTGTGTAGCAGGCTTCTGGCTGAGTAAGTGTAACTGTCCGCTCTGCCTATGATAGAACGCTAACGGTACTGCTTAATTCAAGATTTGATAGGCTGTATTAAATAATAAGGTCTCCATCTACGTAGACACATGCAATGCAAAACTAGGGGATGCCATCATGAAACCCAAAATTCATAATATACATTTCTCCGTTTTGGTTTCTGAACACAGGACATGTGATTTACAGAGCAGATATGAATGCTGTAGCAGACACACAAAACATTTAGTTGGACTTTAAGCTTATTTGTCTCAGCATGACTTTGACTATTTGCAGTGTTGGCTCTTACCTCAGGGCAACAGGAAAGGAACGGTTTGATGTAGATGTTGGAGTCATGAACTTTGAGGTCATGGTCACCAAGCCCACGGGTCACCCCGATGGTGGCCAACACTCGTGCCTGTAAAACAAAGACTGGTTTAGTATAGGTTTCTTATGCATTTTCATTTTTTACACAGCATTTTTGCCAGAAATTCTGGGGTCTGTCAGTTAGCCATTATTACCTGTAGACAGCTGGACAGTAACCGAGATTGCAGTGTTTTACCCTGATGAATTTACAAGATATGCGGGCGGTGGTGGAGCTGGTAATTGCTCACAGTACAGTGTGTTGCAAAATAGCTTTTTATTTTGGTGTATTACATGTAAATGTGTGCACTAAACAAACAAATATCACAATGTGTGAAACTGTTCAGAGGTCTGTAGAGTCTGTGTTCCATTAATTATCAAATTCTTTTTCAAAATTCTTCTCTTTTATCCCTGTACAAAAACTTGTTTTGTACATTCTTTGAATTCACCAGCTTTTCATCAGACAACACTGGTGCTGTGTGGTCGTCAGATGCTTTTGTCCGTTACGTCTCTCTTTGCATCAAACAGAATTGATTGAAAACATGAAACAAACTGACATGATTGAAAATTTGAAGCGTTTTGCACAATTTATTTGGTGGAGTTTTTTAATTTTCGGTTTTCTTCTTCTCATCTCATCCCCTGCTGTCCCAGTAGGGATTAACTTCACTTCTCAAAGAGATGACTGTCATCTCCCGAGTGGAGTGTGTGTGTGTGTGTGTTGGATGTAGCTACTGGAGTGAAACAGATGGACTGTCTCCTCTCCCTCTTCTAGTGAGGGTATACATTGATACACACACGCACAGTGTGGTACTCGCACATCTGAGACCAAGTGTTCGCCCACTCTCTGGGTGGCTAGCAGGCATGCAGTGGGTGTCAGATTGACAACGTTCGAGTAAGTGAGTGAGTTTCTCTGCAGTTCAAAATTCCAGAGTCTATTTAGAGAACTTGGAGTAGACACGCACGCACCCCTACCTTTTTCCCTTCCCCATATATCAGTGGAAACTTGAGATCTTCATCGTTGATGGTCTTGTATGCCCTGTGTTTGAGGAAGGAAAAGAAAAACAGACCGAGACAGTGAATGAATCGTTTTCTGTCTGACACATACTCACACAGAAATAATAAACACACACTTAAAGGTACTTTTGTGAAGCAACTTACATGTATTCATTGCTTTGTATTGCCAATGTGTGACAGGATTGTAACGTAACTTAATGAACTTTCCCGACTTTCTCTGTTGCCGATGAGAACCTGTGGACTGATTTCTATGTAAAGGACTCCAAAGAATGTGACGTTTATGCGCACTCACGAGTGCCTTGCCTCTCTTCAGCTCCACAAGTGAACAACAATTAGTTAGCTTGCTTGCCAATGTGGACAAATTGCTAGCTAGCTAACATAGCAAAATGCTATCTGAAGTGGAAAAGGTCAGACAATTCATCCAGACTCCTGGGACTGATCTGGCTGGTTAATTGGCTAGCTCTGTAATATTACGTTATCAGCTAACGGTACGAAGCAACCAACGTCACATCCGTGCAGCATAGCTAAGTTACAGCTAGGTGGCTAACCTTAGTTTGCTTGGTTGCTAACATCATCACCAGCAAAATACGGTAGTAGTTAGTTGTCTAGCTTGCCAAATTCCTTTACGAGCTAACGTGATCCATCCACTAAGTTATGTATTATGACAAATGGTTTTGATTTAAGCCAACAATAAATGATGAAATGGTACAAAGTTCAGTCTTTTGTATTTCATGTCACTGTTTGGCTGATGCCCAGGATGCTCGCTTGCGCCTACACAGTGCAAGCAACAGGATGTTGGCTGCCGGCCACCAGTGTCATTAATAACGAGGATTTTCAGAAAATTCCACATAGTACCTTTAAGAAGAAGAACATAGGTGTATTGAAAAGAGAAAAATGAGACCTTTGAGGTCTCTTAATTCTAATATCTTCAACAATTTCCTCAGTGTCATATTGGCCCTGGGAGCTTCACAACTGTTCTACAGCCTCTTCATCAGGTCTATCATTAACCATCCTAACGTAACATAACCAACAGCCTCTGCCAGCAGGTCTTTAAGCAAGCCACTAACCGCCATGGGACTGACTGTGCACGTGCACTCCAGTGATTTAAAATTGAAAAGGTCTCGTGTTTGTGAGTTTTGCATTAAACAAATATAAATTTCCTTTTTTTGTTCTTGCTCAACCATTGTTAACAAACCTATTGTAGGTGGGAAATAAAGCCACTACCATCCTTGTAGATTTTGATTCTGTGTCTCATTTTGGCGTCTCTCTAGAGTGCAATAACAAGTTTTTGCTGCCGAAACTTTTAGCGAGAGACAGCGTGGGGGAGGGGATCTTAGAACACACAAGCAAACAAAACCAAAATGAGTTCAGAAGTGCGCAAATGGAAGCAGAAGATCTGAAAACACACTTAGAAATGGAGCTTTGATGTCCAACTGAAAGACTCCACGGCTGATGTACTTAAACTAGCTAGATTAGACTTGGTGTCAGCAGTCGGCGGAGAATATTAACAACTTCAAACGGCTTGAAGTTCTGACCAGGGTTTGCTCCATCTGTCAACATCTTTGGGGTTTGTTGGACAAAACAAGCAATTCAAAGACATCACCTCGGGCTCTGAGAAATTTTGATGAGCGGTTTGGCTCTCGAGAAGCGCCATATGAATACTGCCTTGTTCAGGGGCACCTCAGAAGTAGCTGCCTCAGAAGCCACAGTAGCCATAAGCAGAGTCATCATGCATCTCTTGGCTTTCTCAAATCCCTCAAAATGATTCTCCAGCTGCCTTGGTTTGTGACCCAGGCTAATTGAAAATCTTCAAAAGGACACCCTGTCCTTCTGAGATATGGGCAAACATTTTTAAAATGACTCCAAAATACTTCCTTGCTTGGATGTGAGGATAAACATAACAGTAGTCCACACAGTGGCACATCCTGTCTGGCACATTTCTGCTCTTGACGGGTTGTTTTATTGTGAAATAATCATCACAATACACACAGTACTGTATGTGGCTCTACAGTATGCATCAGTGAGTGAGTGTGTGTGTGAGTGAGAGTAGCAGTAAAAGCAAAAATCTCATTACTGGCTTCCACTGAAGCCACGCTCAAACAGCATGGTGCCTCGCTAGCCCACAGAACACTGCACATATTGGGCCATCTCTGCTGTATCATTATATCATATCAAGTTAGGCTCAGGGAGCTCCCTCATTAGCTCTCTGCTGGTCTCTCCAGCTCTTGCTGTATAGAAAGCAGCAATATAAGAGGGAAAGGGAGTGAGGGAAGCAAAGATTTAGACCACAGCATGATCAACTAATGAAATTCTTTTTCAGATTGTGGTTTCATTTAAGGTGGATGCAGCTGGAGAGGAATGTTTGCCATCCTCCAAAATTAGCAGTTTTCATTTGACATCATAATTTGACAGCCATGACAGCCAACATTCATCTTAAGCACACATTTGGAGGTCTGCCATCTTGAAGTGCTTTGTCTACTTACTGAAAATATTATGTAAAAGAGATAATAAAAAAGATGGAGGAAGACTTACCATCCATTCATGGTGAAATCTCTGTAGAGCATCCTCTTGCCCACCTCCTTCCTCTGAACTCTCCGGGGAAATTCCAGGTGCGTGAACTCATTTCCTAACAGGTGAGGCTGCATGAAACCCTGGAGAATACAATGATTGTCTTCAAGTCAGTCAAGCCGCTAAATGTGTGGCAGATTTGCAGATCAAATCATCTTCCATCACTTTGGTTTTTTTGTCACTTCACTCTCAAGCCTGTCTCATTCTGGAATTTTGAGGCTGATTATAGATTGTAGAGTAAAACAAGTGTGACCAATTGGCCATGGCTGTTGTGATTGACATTGGATTGGATTGCTGATTGTAGGATAGAGCCAATCCCTTCCTTTGTTGAACATTAAAAATGCCTTAAATGTGACTTAAGTTTGGTTATTAAAGAATTGTACTGAGCAGGATATTTTACAGTTGAAATATAAACTTGTTATTGCTCTCTAGTGGAAAAAGTATTTAACGGAGACAGTATTAAAGTGCCCATATTATGAAAAAAAAATCACTTTTTTCTGGGATTTGGGGTATTATTTTGTGTCTCTGGTGCTTCGACACGCATACAAACTTGAAAAAAAAACATCCATTCTGTTTTGAGTGAGATATGGGTTTCTGAATGATTCCTGCCTTCAGTCTACGGGTGAGCTGGTCAAAATCTGCAGGGCTTTCTACGTCAGTAGCCGAGACAAGATGGCTAACCGCTAGCATGCTAGCGCTAGCATGCTAGCGCTAGCATGCTACTTCGTTCTCAATGGCAAAACACTGCTACAACACACACAAGTTCACCATAATCTACAAAAGAACTACTTACTACTCACACTTCTTATTATTTACTTGCAGAAATACAGTATATACTAATAGATCGGTGATAATATCAGCCATGCCAATGGCTCCCACTCAATCTTATTAATATATGATACTGTACATATATCTGTGCAGGAAATATAGGCAGAAGAACAAGAATAAGAACAAAAGCAGTTGGTAGTGAACTTTGCTTTCCACTAAAGAGGCAACAAGCGAGTTTATCCAAACATCTTTGTAATGTATTCATGAAATGAAAAGCAACCCTGGAAGTGTGACTGATTATTGCCACTGACTATAAAAAGGTCAATCATGGCCAGCTATTTTCAGCTGTTGATTTTCCCTGTTGTATAGCTCTATAGAAAATTGACGGACTTCAGATGCCTTGCTGATTGTGTTGCTTAGTGTGTGAACACACGGTGAGACACTGTGGCTAACAATAAGCACTGATCCTCTGGGCAACTAAATAAACAGACCTGGCTTTGTGTGACTAACCTTATTACATATATTTGTCAAGATTCAGAACTAAAAGACTCTACTAAATTCATACTAAAGACGACACTAAAGACTATGCGTCGTACAGCCCTACCCTTTTTAAGAGAAGACACATAAACACTCTTTGTATTTCTATGTCAAAATGAATGGTACAGCGTTTTCTTACCAGGAACTGGAGTCGCTGTCGTTCTGATTCTGGTGTGAACTCTGTCGACATGGGAATGATGTCATTGTTTCTAATAATGATAGCCCTGCAGCGACACAAAAAGTCGGACAAGTAATGTACATGCAACCTTTGCACTGAAAAGAAGTCTCTGCCCCATCATGTTGTCAAAAACTGGCTCAGGGAAATGTGACAATGTGAGGGAGTCCATGCAAGAGATTTACTTAAAGGTCCCATATTGTAAAAAGTGAGATTTCCATTTTATTATAAAGCAGGTTGAGGTGATATATAAATAAAGTATCAAAGTATCAAAACAGTCAATGGGAAATGCACACAGGCAGTATTCAGAAATGGTGTCTTTAAATGAGCGATCAGGACTTCTATACGGTTATGATCACAACTATACTATATATAGGTAGAAAGTGCAGCTACAGTGCTGTTACAATCATTCCCTGGCTGCAATGACGGTGCAAAGACTAGAGAGAGAAAATGCGGAAGATTCAGAAGACCCAGAAACGTTGACCAATCAGAGCAGACTTGGCTTTTTTTTAATGGGGTGCTTAAAGAATTTTTTTTGCTTTTTAAAGCATTAAAAGCATGTAAACATGTTCTAGTAGAAACCCAAAATACAAGTACGAACCTGAAAATGAGCGTAATATGGGACCTTTAAAACAAACAATTTATATTTAAAGGTGTAACAGCAAAAAAGATGAGCTGTAGGAAGAAAGAGACAGGGCACATAGACCAGTTTTTAAAGCACGGAAAGCTGACTACCCTCCAATGTCAGCCAATTTCCTGCTGAGGTTGGCCAGGACAGCGTCCAAAACAGTGAGAAGGGCGTCACAATGTACTGACATCATATGTTTTTGGGTTCCTCCCTCTACTGCAGTGTAATTATTTCCGCCTGCTTTACATACTCTTTCATTTAGTGGACAGAAGATAAGCATACACACCTGCTGTCACCTGCATTCCCAACGTATAGTTTTCCTAGCAGGTAAACCACAGTGAGAGCTGTACACCCTCCTGTGATGTTATAGACTTGCTTCTCTTTCTCAATCTGGGCATCCTGGGAAAGGGAGAGACAGTTGTCAATCTTTAATGAAGCATCACTTAAGAAGCACAACAGAAGGAAAAAAAAGCTTTAAAAACCTCCCACAATCCACCCACATTCGACAGTAAAAGTAAAAAATCCACACTGCAATCAGCCCACACAGGCAGAGGGAATGCTTAAATACATAGTCACTGCCTTATTCTATTCAATCATAAATATGAAGACAGAGACGTAGGGAAAATAATAATCAGAAAGCGAGCGAGAAGCAAGACTGAGAAAACATCTGATCAACTTTGAAGAAGGATGGACGATGTGTGGGCATTGTTGCAGACTAGCGATCGGTTTAACCTGAACCTCTCGTTGACCGCGTCAGTACACAAGAACTGTTTGTGCATGTATAATGTGTGATGACAGTGATATGTGAGAGGGTTTGCATATTACCTTCACATGTCAAGGTTGAAGAGGCTTTATACTGATTGTACATGCATACACTTAGAATGCGTTTTTAACCCCTCAATTTCATAATGCTTATTATGCATTTGTTACTTGAAATTCACCATCTACAACAGGGATATAACCACATTATTTTTTCTGCTTTCTGAAACCCTGCAAACAGAACTCTCTGATGAGCAGTTTTAGTTTTCCTGCAGGTGGACTTCTTTGTACAAAGAACACAGCTTTAACTGATGCAGTGATAATCTCCTACAAAGAATGTCAAATCAAGTGGAAGAGTGCTTCTTTTTCCATGAGGGGGGAGGGTGGCGGGTGGTTGATCTGAGAGAAGCTTTCACAGTGATCTTTTTAATCTGGGTACCGCAGCTTGAACAGTGTGGACTGTTTTCCATTGCCATCTAGTGGTAAATACTGCATAGACTTTGGTTTCTACAGCCACTCTCTTCTCAAAGCAATTTAAAAGAATTATACAAAACAAAAGAGTGGAAGGGAAATTTAAAAGGTTGGGATACATTTGGTGACATAAAAAAGTACATTGGCCTCTAGCTGTTTCTTCAATAACACAGAATTTCAGCTAAATATCTTTAATAAAAAAAAACACATGACTTGAGACACTTTTAGTCAGATGCTTCAAATAATAATTAATAAAGGCTGGTTTAGAAAAAGAATGAATAGGCTATATTTGGGTCTTTTTCGAAACTTTCCCCTAACGGGATTCTTCTGGGCTTTTTTTTTCCTTACTCAGGACATATACAAAATCAGTTGAGTTTGCTTCTGTTGCAGTTTTTTCAAGGTTGACCCCCATTTTGGCTTAAAATGACTGGACTAAGTCTAATGTGTATGCCTGGAGCCATCATTTCATAAGCCAGATGTCAAAATACACTGTAAATAGAGATGCTAAAGATTTTGGTCGGAAAATAAAAAAGGGTGTGTGTTATATATGTGTGCCTTTTTGCCCTCAGGTCAGAATATCAGTGTGTGTATAGCATATGTCATATTATGACAGCAAAAACTAATTCAGCAATTGCTACCAGCTTTTGTTTATCTGTGATTATTTGCATTGTCTTGGCTCCTTCAGTTACTACATGTGTGTAATTCAGGCCTGTGTTTAATGTGTGTGCAACTGTGAAAAATTGGGAATTTCCCCCTCACGGGATAAAAAAAGGCGCGTCTTCTTCGTAAATTTTCATAAACGCTTAGTATTCATGCAAATATTTACTGCATACACACTGGCACTATGCCTGTTGCTACAGCAGAAATAGATCGAGCTCTCCAGTGCTAATGTTTTCCTTCAAATAAGAAAAAAAAAGAAAACTTTGTGCCGATCCCATCTGTTTCCCATGCAAATTAAATATAATTCATTCAAATTGAAGGATTTGTCCCTTTGTGTCATACCTGTCACAGTGAAAGTTGTAGAATACACATACGCACTGGTATACTGTATCTCTTGAGCGAGTTAGATAAGTAAGAGTAGTAGGTTGAGGAATGGGAAGGGTATGGGGAAACGAATCAATGAAATGAATGCTCTCTTGTGTGTGTGTTTTTTCTTTGCTTTAATTCTGTCTTTCCGTACCAAATTTTGTATATAAAAGAATAATGATTGTAATCTTACTTTCAACTTTCTAAAAAAAGAGCATTGACTTCTCTAGGTTACTGTCTGTACAATAATCTTTGGCTCAATAAAAAACATTTAGAAGCAAATTTAAGGATTTGTGAATCTCGTGATTGCGGGATGACTTGATTTCAAGATATTATATTTCATATATTTATATATTATTATCTAACACATACCAACTGATCTGAGTATAATCAGATGTATCTCAACAGGTAAATGTACTCAACTAACCACCTATTGACCATCAGCTACAGAGAAACACATTTCTTCTTATGAATATATGTCATAAGTCAACTGTCCATGATCCCAATAATCTGTAATTATTTTTCTTGATTAATCGCCCAGGATGACATATTCAAATGTCCTGTTTTAATTCTAACCCAACAATATTCAACTGACTATCAGCAAGACTTAAGAAACCAACAAACACTTACATTTGAGAAACTGGAACCACTTATTTTCTTTTGCCATCTTTGCTTAAAAAATGACTTAAAAGAGTAATTGATCATCAAATCTGATGCAGATGAATTTTCAGTCATAATTAACGGACACATTTTTTTCAGGTCTAAATGTGTGTAGATTCACGTTACAACTTTCAGGTAGTAAATAGTTTACAAAACATGTGACATGTCATAGCAGCCTAAATAACTTAAGGTGTATTATATTGATTATTACATTGATATAATATTCTCGAAGTGTGGAACTCCGAATAGAGGAGAAAGCGGAACTAGCGCAGGCTCTAAAGATGCTGATAATGGGATGATGACAAGGCAGGTCTGTAACTGAGAGGTCAGACAACTGATCCCCGCAAGAAAATAATGAAAAATTTTCTGCAACCTGGTGGTCAATTTCTTGACATAAAACTCTCAGCCCAAATCATAAAATGTTATATAATGATGCATGGACAGAGTGGCTTCGGGTGAGTGTGAAAGCTTTCAGGGCCGATCAGGATGAGTGGGCTTAAGTTCATCATGGCCTTGCTGCACTGGTCTCTTACCATCTCTTTGAAGGCGTTCTCTATGGCTCCTATCACCAGGCTCTCATGTTGGATCTTCTTCTCAGTAAAGAAGCGTGGCGGAGGCGGGGTGTTGCTCGGGGAACCGGGTGCACCTGAGGCCCCGCGCAAAGAAGCGGCCCGGGTCAGGGCTCGGTGAGGGCCTGGGGTGTTTCCCTGGAGGTAGGGGTTGTTGTCGGGCTCCTCACCCAGGACGGTCGGTGGCAAAGAAGCAACGTTGCGTAGGATCTCGATGACGGCCTGGAGCTGGCAGGCGATGTGGTGCTGCAGTAGGCGGGAGGCGACAACTGCTGCACCTGAGCCGGCGTGGCCATCGAACAAGGCCCAGTAGTGGAACACCAGTCCTTCACTGTCCTGCAGACATATACATCATGTATATTGATTTAATATCAAGTGGCAACAGCATGCAGTAGCACAGCAAATTAAGAGTGGAATTAAACATAATCACATTCAACCACACAATCCTGATTAAAATGATAAAGGGATTTAACTGTTTTTAACTCAATAATGAATATCATCACACCCACTAATCAGTATCCCACCCACTGTCTGTCTGTCACTGCCAAATCAGACTTTCCACAGAGAGGATCTAGAAGAAGATCAGCATTCAGACTCATTTCTTATTATAAAGCCAAATTCACCAGTGGGGCTTTGAATACACATAAACAATGTTTTATAAATGGAGTCTGGAGTAGAGTTTAGATTCTCAGCCCGAGCCCGAACCGGACCTGACCCGACCCACGAGCCGGGCCGATTTTTTTACGCCGCTATGATCGGGCCGGGCCCTTGATCGAGCATTTGTGTTTTCTTAATCATTACTTTATTAGCCTTATTCGGTGGGGAGAAACCTATGCCTCTCCAGCTTCTCCCGTAGCTCTGGGTGTATGTCCTGTCCTGCACTGACTTGAGCGTGAGGTAAACTGTGCTGATATCATGTCTCCCCCCTCTGCAGCACTGTTGTCAGGCTCGGGCTCTTAATTCCAGTTAATGTGTCGGGCTGGACTCGGACACAACGTGCACGGGCTCGGGTAGGGTCGGGCTTGATGTTTTTGGGCCCGATCTAAGCTCTAGTCTCAAGTGTGCCACGGAAATAACTACAGACTTTTGTTTATATAGCATTTAACTCCAGACTCATTTTTACATAAAATAAAATGTCGTGGCTGTCCGGAAACATCTTTCTAAACTTAAAGCACAGATGTAATATATTTTTCAATAGAAAAAAATAATTTCCATTATGATTACTAAACTGTTGCTACTTGCTATAATGGTAATTATGATTTTGTTAACAATTTGATGGAGCCCATATTTTTTATGTATTTACAAGGGGCAGGAGCCATTGTATCAAATGTTTATGTTCTTGAAGGCGCAGACCTCTCCAGTCGCCTCACTGTCAGCTCTGCAAAATTTGTGCTGAATTGTCTATTTTACAAATATTAGTTGTGCTTTATGTGGTTGGCGTGGACGGTGATGGTATGTGGCTAAGAGGCTCATCAGGATCGGGAAATCAACTTGCTCTAAGTCTCCTGCTGACTCTGATAGCCTCATGCTAATCAACTGCTGACTCTCGTCAGTAGCCAGCTCGTCAAGTCAAGTTTTCAAATGTAAACATCAGAGTAAACCCCGAGGAAAAGATGGAGAAGATGAGCTTAAGCTAGCAAGACGATCCCTGCGGCCATCTTATGACTATGAGTCGCTCGTCAGGATCAAGACATTTCACCGGTCTCCTGCTGACTCTGCCAGCCTGGCCGGTCAAGGTTTCAGAGTAAAGACAGAGGAAAAGGTGAAGATGGCTATCAGCTACGACCTATGGCTACCATCCCAACTACGTGGACAAGCAAGACCATCTCGGTGTCCATCTCCATCTCTACATCAGATCGGGCACCGCAGCAAGCGTGGAGGAATTAATCACCAACTGCAACTTCTCTGCTGAGCATCCTGCTAACCGGTGTGCTGGATGGCCTCCGTGCCGTGTCAGTTTCCAGCGGGGATGTTGGGTGAGCTGTGGTTTCCTTTCGCAGAGACTTAGCTGGATCCTGGAGCGCCGGCGCCATTCAACCGGGTGACTCTTTTTCTGTGTGCCGATCTGATGGACACGTTCTACTTCATGATGACTCATGCACAAGTTTAAGGAGCTGATGGGATACAATTTCACTGGAATTGTAAGTTGTACGGTTTCATGTAATGGGTTCACAGTAATGGGTTTTCAGTGGAAAATCTATATAATTCAGACAGGAACATTTCTCCCACGCTGTGAACTAAAACAGCCCATCAGTCCTTGGCAGTCATGGACTGTATTACAATGAAATCAGGGTTTTGATGGGAAACACAGCTGGGTCAAAGGTCACCTCCTTGGACAAATAAGTGACTAAAAGTCAAGATATCAATCAATATCGAGACAAAGATTATCCTACTGCCCTTTTTCATTTTCAAGTAATGAGAAATTGTATTTTAAATTCATCTTTTGGCTCATAGTAAAGCAACATAAGTGTAGATGCAAATAATTGATCTAAATAATCTGACAAAAGTAGGCAAAAGTCCTCCTCCAGCTCATCATACCATACTCGGGCTAAAATAATGTAATTTTTAAAACATACAGCAATTTGACATTTGAAAAAGAAAGAAAATATACATCTTAATGACTAATGCTGCTGGATGGACTCGTAGTATGTGTGAGGGAACGCTGGGAGGAGAGGCCCAGGAGAAAACATCGTGACTCATCCTGTCTAAAAATGTGTGGGAGCTGCAGAGAGGCCAAACCTCCTGATCTCATCATTTCCCTCTGGAACACCTCTGTGACGTCTGTGCCATCACACACACACTCTGCTTTGTAATACGTGAGCTTAAATACACTTTCTTTGTCAAATAATGTTGCTGTACATCCTGCCCCATTAAAACTGTACCAGGACTTGAAAGAAAGCGAATTACACCACATTGCCTAACAAACTTCCGTGCAAGCTTTCCCACGCAGTGCAGTGGGTGTAACCCTGGAAACAAGTGAGTATGGATGCAAAAGAAACTTTGAAAAATGACATTATGATGGTCTCTCTCAACAGCTTCTTCTATTCCTCTAAGAGAACAGATATGCAGTTTAGTGGCTGATAGCCAATTTGCGGAGGCGGCACTGACTTACATGAGAATCGGAATTAAAGTCCAAAACAATTCATGTTACCATTATTTATGGTTGAAATGACAATTAAGTTAATTATTTATACATCTTATATATGTACAAGGGGGGGTTGTATCAAACCCCCCCGTGGTTTGATAAAACCTGCTCCCACCAAACCTAAAACATTCTTTTCTCCTTAAATGCAATGTTTTTTTCATAATGGATGGTCCACAGTGAATGTTACCTTCTTAATTACATTGTCAGCTATGGCTGGGTTAACTCATTTTACACTATTTTAGTTTATTTTATTAAACCAGGATAATCCACTCAGTATCAATACTGCTTTCCATGGAGCCCTGGCACATACTGTACTGTATATTAACAAGACTAAGACTCTACGGTCATGAGTATGCCTGTGAGCAAAACTGTTTAAAAAAAGGAATGTATGTACACTTTATACCCTTTGTGCATATACTAACACATTCAATGGAGTGCGTATTTGTGTCTTCTTACCTCTCCCAGCTTGCTGTGGTCAATACGGAGGCCCAGGCCCTCTCCATTGGGAAGGGAGTTGCGTCTCTTGGCTGTGGGGGTCTTGCTGGGCGTGGAGGGAGGGCAGTAGCTCATTGGCCTCCTTCTTGCTACAACCACCTCGCAGCAGGCCTGGTCCTCATTCAACGCACTCTTACCAGCATTAATCACCCTGAAACAAAGGCATGACGTATACAGGTTGACTCATATTGTAGGCTTTCACTGTTTGTCAGACACTCAGAGGTCCTTATATAAAAGTCACATTTGGCAACATACTTTTGGCATTCTTTTTTTTCTAGATAAAATGTTGCAACAAGCAACAGATGCACCATTTGCTGTGGTATCCCAGTCTGACAGCTGTGGTCTGGAACAAGCGGTGAATGAAAGCCAACATCTGATGCTTTTTGTTGGATGAAACGCTACTGCAGTCTTTCATGGTAATTATGGCTCACTGCAGCATCACAACAATTAGTCAGAGCCGCAGCCTGAGGTTTCTATCTGTACACACAGTGAAGCAGCTGGCTTTGTATGTTACATGTTCCTGATGAAGATCAAACACGAGAGCTTTGTTTGTGGTACTGCTCTGCCGGGAGAGTCCTGATGCATCAGGACAGTCACTTCTGGGAGAATTAGAAGTCTTTGTTTCTGTGCGACTATACATACGTGCCCAAAGCCCTGTGTGTGTGTGTGTGTGTGTGTGTGTGTGTGTGTGTGTGTGTGTGTGTGTGTGTGTGTGTGTGTGTGTGTGTGTGTGTGTGTGTGTGTGTGTGTGTGTTTCCTTATTCATCTTTAGTTGTCCCTTATTTAACCAGGCAGACCACAGAGACGGAGAGGAGAGATGAAACCTAGTAATGATTAAGGACAGTCACACAACAAATGTGTGGTTCACATAAAAGCTTTTATATGATTTTTCACATTTCAGCATTTGACAACCATTTTTTATATTTATATTTATATTGGGCCAGGCCATGGCCAGGATTTGAAATATACTGAGGGCACTGGTCTAAGTCTCCCCCCCCCCCAACACATACCCCACCCCTTGTCAAATACTCAAAAGTTTTGACTAGACACCAAAAATAAAGTATGAAAGCGTTTCCATTACAGCTTGTGATAGCTAATGTAATTGGGCTACCAATAAATAGTAAGAAAATAAAGATTGTGGAGAAAACTCCAACGAGTCTTACAGACGTCTCTGGAGGGTGTTGTGAATGTGTGTGTGTAAGAAATTGGCATGCCTATTTATAGACACAGACTGTGGATGTTTTCTGCTAGGCAGCATCAATGTCTGGTTCTTTGTCTCAAATGCAGATAGAACGAAAAAGACAGGAAAAGGCTTGTGTCGAGATACTCAGCGAAAGTGACGTTTTTGCTTGTATTTATAGGAGTATGTTAATAGCATGCACTTAAGCATATCTGGATTTTAGACTTGCCTTTTGCTGTTCCAATTTTTCATTGTTGTTTTTATGTTGTGCCACATACACTTGCTTTTGTAACAATGGCTAATACCCAAGTAAAGCATTTTTGAATTTGTGAGAAAAACAAAGGGAGGGAGATAAAGGGAGTGAGAGAAAGAGAGAGATATTATCTTGAAAGCTTTGTGTAGCATCCATTTCCACTGCAGACTATGTAGTGCATAAATGGGAGGATACCAAATCAATAAAGGACTTTATATTTTTAACATGGTTTCAATGTTAATTTGTTTGGCCATTTGGCTTTAATAGACTGCAGTGGAAATCCTGTAACCAAGCAGCCGCTTTTAGTTGATTTCTTCTTTTTTTTTTTTTTTAAATGCGTATGGCATTTTTGTCTGATAAATGTTCAACACAAGACATTTATTATTTACAGGATGCAAATTCTTGGCCTCATGCTGAGTCTTTTTAAACTACATTCAGACTACTATAATGCTCCACTGAAACATGGTTAATTTGCCTCTGCTGGATTGTAGGAACACAAGACATTTTTTTTATCCTCTGGATATGGCAGCAATAGTCAAGAAACTGCATAAAGCACTGCCACAGTTGATGAAGTATTTGTTATAACTGTGCTAATAACTCCCATAAAGTGCAATATGTTAACAATGGAACTAGTTTCCATCCTAAGTAGGCAATACTACATACTAAAACAGGCAATACTTTGGTTAGAATGGGTCATTCACCAAGCATGCATAGTATAAAAGCCATCATGTCCAGAGGGCTGGTCCTTACTATGATTACACAGCTCTGCTTTCAAACATAATACATTACCACTGCACCCGTAATTATAGTAGAAAATCCTCTGAGTTATTACGCACATAACACACTCTGACACATCGACTACTTTTGAGCTCATGATAAACAAGTCCAGGAAGTCTTTGTCAGCTTCATCGAATCTGCTGTCAACAAAGAGTAATATGATGACCTAAGTATGTGTGTGTGATCATGTCCTGCAAGTTGTATATTATTGTGTATGAAAAAAATACATGTTTATATGAACTCTTAACCCTAAAAACTCTTACAGTCCTCATGCTTTATGACTACAATGTGTTAAATGAGTCCAATCAATAATGGATCATTCTGTGCTACTCTATTTCATGGTAGGTGCAGCTGTTGCCATTGTGTGTGTGTATGTGTGATTAAAAATGCTCTTGCATCTAATTTGTCCTCATTTCACAATTTGCAGGATGAGTGATAGTTATTTCATTTCCCTGCCAATCATGTTTCATTCGGAAAAACAATTAGCTTTCCTCCCATTAGGAACAAAACCTAATTTCCCCCTCCATTGTCAGACATCTAATGCCCTCTTTGTTTCTTTACCCTTGGCAACAGATTCTGGGCCAGACATGGGCCCCAAGGATGAAATAATTATTTGGCGAAGCACAATGCTTTATAGTTTTGCCTCTGTTTGACTCAGAACATCAAAGGAACAATAACAGCGAAAGAGCTGCGAGTTAAATACTTAAAACAGTCGTTCAAAAAGTCCAAATTTAGCACTTTTTCTTGAGGGTTTTGCCCAGGGTTGCACTACCACCTGAATAAAAGAGATACAAAAAGAACACGGCAAAATGGGAGAGTTTGAATGGAAAATGTAAGAATGGGTTCGTCTTCAATATGTAGTTCTAATGGGACTGTGAGGAACATCACTCAGATATGCAGTTTACAGTGATAATGGTGGAAAATGTATAACTGAAAATTCTTAGTAATTTTTTAAACAGTGGGTTCTTTATTTCACACGGAGGAAAAGAAAACACCTACACATTTCTAGTTGGCAACCGTTAATTTCTGCGAGCTGAACTAACTAATTAAGCCAACATTATGAACAGGGCTTTTTAAAACTGCTCATTGGCATCGGAAGTAATGCTTAATTACAACTAGCGTGTAAGCTAGTTAGTGGAACATGCAAACATTTACAGTTTACGTACGTTCTTTAATGTTACACGTTTGCTCTCGTGCTTTGGTTTTAAAAAAAGAACAACATAGACACCACTTTTCAATCTTTTTACATACTGACTATTGCCTTTACTACAGCCCCATGCACAACAGTTTAACATCCAAAGCTTGACATGCTAGTTGCAGTTGCTAAGCTACGATTGGACAATTTCACATAAGGAAGGGGTTTAGTGAACAGTCAATTATGAGCATGACAACAAAAAATGATTTGATTTCTCAATTCCTGATGTCTGCTGTTTATGCTGTGAGCAGAAAAGAGTAGAGAGTACGAGAGGCAAAGTGGGAGGTGTAGGAGCGGCGAGAGCCAAAACGGCTGCTGTAATAACAACAAAGGAGGTTTTAATTACAGATGAATGCTGGTACGAGCTGACCTTATTAACGAAACCGGTCCCAAAGAGACTTCATGCTTCATCTCTGAGTATCTGTGTGTGTGTGTGTGTGTGTGTGTGTCATAAAGACAGAAAATGAAAGAAAAACAAAGGAAGGAAGGAAGATGGAACCAAAGACCTGATAAACAAACAGTTTCAGTATTATTCTATTATAATCCAGGGGGAGAGAAGAGAGGAAGGGACTGAATATTTATAATAATAATAAATGACTTGAAGGAAAAACCTTAGAATTCAGAATGGGAACAGACTTGTTTCCTAAAAATTAACTGATCAAAAGATCTTGACTTAATGGAAGAACTATTATTCTTGAAGGAAAGCAGTAGTAGATTCACAGACATCTAGGAGCAATTATCGTTAAAGATCTAAGGTGGCACCCTATCTTTACTTCTTTGTCATTCTGGAGCTATGTGATAATTGGTTGATTAGCAATCAGTTCCTTATTTTTCCTTGTTGTGTGGCACACCATGCTACATCCAGTAACATGATAATCATTAAGTCAACAGAGGTATGAATGAAAGAACACCTTGTGCAGATATTAAGGGGAGTGAACTTGAAATACACCCATGTGCTGTATGTAGTTGACTATTAATAAACCACCGCCTACCTCACACTAACAGGGCTTTTCTGAACTGATGGTCCTCTGCTATACTACAGTATGCAGCAACTAACTCTTTACTAGGGTTGGGCGAAAATCAGATATCACGATATTCTTGACCAAATACCTCGATATCGATATTGCGGCGATATTCTAATGTTGACAATTGATGCTCTAACAAAATATCTTCATACTTAGATTTTATATAAATAATCATTAGTAATGTGAATGTAATGTCTAAGTGGGGAAAAGGCAAATAATAGAACAGCTAGAACAGTCTGGTAAGTTCAGAAGAGTACATCACTTTACTCTAATGCAGCCTTTAAAACCAGTAAAAGACAGCACTTGTGTCATATCACGATATTACGATATCTAGTCTCATATCACGATATCGATATAATATCGATATATTGCCCAGCCCTACTCTTTACTTCAGTGCGTTAAAGAAGAGTCAGCAGTCTACAGTATATCTGGAGGCTATTGCCATGCAATCACACGCTGACACACAGCTAGCCATAAATAGAGCACAGTTGTAGACTAATACCCAGATGCTGCTGGTACAGTAAAGAGTGCATCATCCTCTTGCACGTGAATACCAGCTTGAGCTCTCTGGGTGGGTGCTGTGATCCGTTGGATGAATGCTGTCATCCATGTCCATGTCAATGTAAATATGACACAAAGCTTGGAGAGCAAAAGGATGCTGCATGGGTCCACGGTCAAGTTGGAGATGGATGTCAGTCACAACAGGTGCAGGTCCTAAAGACCCAAGAGTGTGTATGTCTACCTGCCTGCTTTAGGAGCAAATCAGTGAGATAAACTGTTGTGATGGACACCTGCAAGCACTTGGGCCTCAACAAGACTAAACGCTGACGCTTTAAATTAAAAGGCCACCGTGACGACACTTGAAAGACAACATGCAGGAGGCGCTTTATTATGGCAGCCGCCGTTACTTACTCAGCGTATCCGGTGGCCCACGGTAATCTCCTTGTTTCCTTCAGGATGAGGATGGGCCGAGCTACGTGGTCCGCGGAGCACTCGATCTCATCCAGGGACAGTCCAAGGAACTCGGGTCTCATATATGGGAATTTCAGTGGCAGCTCGGAACCAGCGTTATTGCCCACTCCGCCGGAGTTGCCCCCGGACATGATACCGCCCATGAACCCAGCCACTGCGGACTTGACCCGGGTGAGCATGTTGGTGGCGCGTCGCGGCGGAGTGTCCGTCGGCCGGTGCGAGGTGCCGCGGCTGCCTTTTCCCGGATTCCCCCCCAGCTCGGCCGCGCGGGTCGACGACAGGCTCGATGGAGAAGGCGGCGGAGGAGAAGGAGGAGGAGGAGGAGGAGGAGGAGGAGGAGGACCTCAGATGGTCAACGCTTCATTCATTCAGCGCGGAGGTACAGGAGCCGCAGCCGGAGGAGAGGATGTGATGGAAACAGCTAGGCATTAGGTAAAAGCCCGCACACCCCATGGAGAGTCACTGATACCAGCTCGGCCGTCGTGAACGCGGAAATACAGTGAAGATTATCGGGTCATGTGATGCAACCAAGGATGCACACTGCAAAAAATGTTAATTCCGTATAGACTCCAGATTGATATGGATTTATAAATTGAATTTTTTTAAAGCATAAAAAATTATAATATGCCCAGTGATGTGACCTTTTTTGCCACTGTATGGCAATTTTAATTGTTTACGACATTTCCAGGGATCAACTTCAGCAGTGGCGATGACTCATTATAGATAGCTTTATTGTGAAAACAGCAGGCTACTACTACACTGGAAACAAGTAGAGATTATTAAAACACATTTTAACTCATTAATGTAAAATAAGATTTCAAGCTCAGTAGACTACAGCAGGGCGGATGGGGGGGTGGGGGGGAGTCAAACATTGAGTCAAACGTCTAACGCTTCCTTTTCTGCATTCTGGTGAATTTTTCTGCATCAATTTATGTTGCAAATGTCTTTATTTATGTAAAGGAAATTATAATAGTTTTTTTGGGGGGGTGGGTTGTACCGGCCAGTTTTGATTATTCCCCCACCCCTCCTGTAAATTACGCCTATGGACTACAGTAAATGACTTGGTGAGACTGATATTTTTTGCAGTACAGGATGAGCAACGATTGCTCATTCTCACAGTGCAGCGGTCAGGATCTGTCTATGGTCAGGATGAGCAGCTTATTACAGCGGCTGACAGGTTAAAGATAAGTCGTTATAGAAACAGCTGCTCATAAACGAAATAAATATGATATTACAATGTAATACATGATACCACGCTTACATGAAGGTTGGCAGAGGCTAGGTCATGTCAGGAATTAGTTTGATGATCAAAAGTAAAAGGAGTTTGCCCCTTTTTTTAAGTCCCTGTGGTGGCAATTTAGGAAGCCATCCGAGGGCGTCTCCTGTAGCCTATTCCAAAGTATTTCGCTCTATATAGGCTAGGCCCATCTGTTGAATAGCTTATTCATAAATAAGCAGCCGAAGGACATTACTGGTAAGGGGAAACATTTACATTTTTAATACGATGGAAATTATTAGTTTTATAAAATGTTATTTTTACTATATGTTATTATTAATCATTAATATATAATTATAAACATATTACAATGCTAATTATTTATTATTATTGTTATTTTTATTATTCATAATAAGTATTATTCTTATAATACTTATTACTTTTGTTTTGTTTGATGGCAAAGGCAAAAATAATATCTAGGAAACGGTTTTGTATTTTCTAAGTTGCCATAAGCCTACTTCATCAATTTATTTAGCCTATATACTTCTTACAGAAGGTTTATAACTTATAGGGTTATGTCTTTATTATCTGTTAATGAATTATGTCTGTACATAATGTTCTCCAGCATAGTTTCTTTAATTCGCCAGGAGGGCACCTCCAATGACCACTTATATTTTGGAGAAGAGCTGCACCAGCAAACATGACAGGTTATCACAGTGGAGGAACCACGTTATTAATGATTTACAAGAAATACCTGCAGACTTGATGACTAATCAGGCTATAAAATGAGAACTGAATTTCCAAAAGTTGTGACCGCATCCTTGATGGCTCACTATAAATAAAAAAAAAAGCAATGACTAATTATTAATGAATTACTAACATTTATAACTTTATTGTTACCCATAGAAACCCACAGCAAATGTCATGACTGTGGGGAAAACCCCAGGTATTGTAATACACACTCAATCCCAGTAGATAGAGCCATTACACAACAGGTTTAACCTGATATCACAATGACTGTGCAAGGTACCAAAGAGATTTTTTTTTACAGTGTTCTTTCAGGAAATCCTTCAAACTATACTGTGTTATAGTGCTCTTCTGTGAAATAGTAACAAAAATGACTACCATAAATAGGTCTTATATCAATAGCTCCAGGTCTGTCATATCAATATTATTTGAGTTTTCATTGAGGAACCGATTCATTCTTTATTGACAACTCCCTGACATTGTTTGTGTGTCTATTTTTATCTACGTAATTGGTTGGATTTAAGCCAGGCATGTCTCTTTCCTATGGGTTAGGCACAACAGTAGGAACATAGCTGGATAATTACTGCTATTGTAGGGCACAGGTACTTTTTTTTGCATTTACGTCATGTAAAGATAAAATCTATTTTTAAGGCCAAAAACTACAAGAATCATTTTAACTAGAATTGAGCATGATGAATGTCATTTTACTCGTTCCATTGCCTGAACTCTTTTATGGTCTTGCTTTGATGTTATTGCACAACACAGCATTTCAAAGAAGTGCAGTGTCTGACGATGAAACGCAAGTTTGCGCTTCATTGGTACTGCAGGGTCTCTGTTTGTACATCCCACACATGTACTTTTATAATGCGTCTCTCTACCTTTGTTGACTCACATGTTGCTATCAGTCAAATGCCATCCAGACATTCTAATTAGAAATGCTTGGAAGCTCAGTCATTTTCTTCCCTGTGTCATTGCCAGCATCAGAGGGATAGGAAGTTCACACATTGCCTCCAGACATTCCTTTTGGTTGTTTTTGTGGCGACTCCTCTTTGTAAAAGTCTGCTTTTGTCAGGACAAGTAGTTCAAATGAATGAAGGTATGGAATTACATAGTGTGAGAGCTGTTGATGCTTGATGTGCTTTAGTAATAGAAAGACGTGGTGCACACTATAAAAAGGTGAACAAAACATTTTTATATTAAAAAGACACTGGATGATTAATTTAACGCAGCACACAAATTAGCACATATAAGGATTTTTTTTTTTTTTATAATAACAACAGGTCAAATGATTTAATAATGGTTACACTACCTGATCTGCACCAAACAGCAGACAGACACAGTGAGCCACTAGCTGCTGAACATGGTGGAACTATTACCTGCTAAAGAGCCAGATTCTTAGGTTAGGTCACTCAGGTTAAAAGCTAAGAGCAACTATTTGACTTTGCCAGTTGGCCAGAAACACAACATAAATGCTAATGTTGCTTATCTGTATCAGCTGGACGTCAACAAGTTTGTCATATCGAATTAAAAGGTGATAATATGTCAACTGTGTTCACAGATGCTCCTAAAAAGCACCAACAAATATAATCAGTGATGGCAAGTTAAAGAAATTATCCTCTAAAAGAAAAATGTGCAAACTCCTTAAATTTTACAGTCAATAAACAGTCCTTTTAACCCCACAATGTGTTGTCCATATTAGGGCATGTAGTTGTAGCAAAATGCCAAGAGGGAGTTTTCTTTGTGGGGGAGTTAAATGTCAGAGGCCACTGTTATTGCTAACTCATGTCTCGGGTGAAAGTATTTTTGTTCTACAGAAACATAACCCGCTCCTGAACTTTTAAGTATCCAGTACTCTTTCCCAATTTCTCTTTTAAATCCCAAAAAATAACCAGCAATTATGTCAAACGTTCCTCCTTGCCCTTTGGCTTTCAAAAAGGTTAAACAGGGTGAACATGACATAATGAACATCATGCATGTATCAAGTTTCCATGTCTTAGTCATCACTTGGGATTGTTGTATTTCCCAGAAAAATATGTTCTTTCAGGGAAAGGATGCACCGGGATGTTTGGAAAAATTGAATTTTACAGTTTGAATTGAAGCAATAGTTTTCTCTGTGTGTGTGTGTGTGTGTGTGTGTGTGTGTGTGTGGTGATGACAGGGATTCCCATTTCCAATTAGTGTTTATTGCCAGTCAAATATACATTTTTGAAGTGTGTCATAAGTACCAAACAAAAACAATAAATGCAATACATGTAGAAAAAAAGAGGATGTGTAGTGTGACTTGTATGTTGCTGAAGAGTAAAAAAGAGAAATGCTTTTGGCCCCTCCTCCTACACTGAGGAATATTTAAATCCACTCTTTTCACCAGCGTGCGTTTCACTCAGTGTGCTTGGCTCTGCCCCAGTACACTACCTCACTGGATATCATCACACTCAAGACTCTTCCTCACCATCCAACTACCTGTCACACCAGGCAATATAAAGAAGAAAAAGAAGAAGAAGAAGAAGAAGAAGAAGAAGAAGAAGAAGAAGAAGAAGAAGAAGAAGAAGAAGAAGAAGAAGAAGAAGCAAAAGTAACTGATTGCAGGACCCAGAGAAGCAGAGTCGTAGAAGAAGGAGTCTAAGTTTTGGTGCCTGATTCTGGTGAAAATGATCCTGTGGGCAGCCTTGCTGATGTCTCATTGCTGTTTGGGTCTGAATGGAGCTGCAGCAGGAAAAAACTCAGGACTAGAGAGGATAGAGAAATGTAGCACCAGGTGTTCTCAGGTAAAACCACATCCTTTGGAACATTAAAAACAAAACAAGATACAAACTGTCAGACATATGCACTGACAGATTGCCTCTGTAAATATAGTCGTGTCCTATCATTACCTCCTAGTACTGCTGATGATGCTACTAATACTAGTATACAATAATACTGCTGCTTATTGTATAGTTTCCAGTTAAAAGAAATGGGATGTCTATCATAATTTATCTGCTACTACTACCACCACCAGCACCACCACCACCACCACCTGTACAGCTACAACTTATTCTACAATTAACAACCACTGTGCACTGTTTTGAGGGAAAGGGCTCTCTAAGCATGAGTCAGTGTAATTAGCATGAAAGGGCTCTTGTGAGCCAATGCATGACACATACCTCTTCCTGTGTGACTTACCCATTTGTATGAGGATACATAATGCAAAGGGGAGCATGCATATTAAAAGGGGGCTAGTGTGTAGTCCACGAAGGCTATGTATTTTTTCTTCAAATCTTATACAGTATTACTCAACTTACCATTTACTCAAGCCTAAGGAGGAAATCAAAACAGCTGCAAATGTACTTTGGTGGAAAGTGATTAGATAACACACTTACTTTTCTACCATAGAAAGAGATGACTCCTCTTTCAGTGACCTTAACAGACTTATAAACTCTAAAGATTTTAGTGGTGTCTTTTGTCTCCATGTTGCAAGTGCACAATTAAGACGGCATTCTTTTGCAAGTTGCTACATGTTTATGTACTCATGTTTACAATTCCTCCTAAAGAAAGAACAATTGGAGTATTTACCATATTTAGAAAAACCCAGAAGACACTATGACAATATGTCAGTCATCACTGGGTGCATGAAGAATTTACACAGGGCATATTTCCTGTCTGATAAATAAACAAGGCTGCATTCTACAAATCTTTGGAAGTGAGCCTATGCACATTGCACTTAATGACCCTGGTGATGCACACTGTTGCAGCTTTTGCATCACTGTGTGAATGCTGTCTGCAAATTAACTTCATATAAAGTAAGCACAGACTCTTGTTGCAGCTGGAAAAATTAAAGACAAGTGGAGTAATTGATTCATAAATAGGTTTACCCTTTGTATTTGGCTGTGTGTTGGACCATGACAAACCGCAGCAAAAAGACAAAGAGCTTGTGTTTGTGTTTTACCAAAAGGAGCAATGAGGATGTAAAAAGCTCCTGGTTGTACGGGAATCCCCCGATCTAGAGAGCTGTTACCTTTGTTCACTTTGTTATGAATTACTTTATTAATGGAACTCCTACTCAAAAGGATTCACAGAAAAGACTTACACTGTGTTTCACTCTTTCACTCTTTCTCTCTCTCTCTCTCTCTCTCTCTCTCTCTCTCTCTCTCCTTGCAGGGCCTTCACTGCAAAACCAAGTCAAACAGTGAGTATAGACATGCACTGCAGCTACATCACATCTGCACTCATGCATGCACACAGGACATGATTCTGCACAATAAAAAAGCATTTTATATCTTCTATTTAGTGATGTTGCCAATGAAACGCCATCAAGTTTTCAAGGCAGGGTTTTAAAACCTCCTGTTGAAACAAACCATTGTGAAAAAAACTGAGCAGAACACACCCAGAAAGTGTGTATTTAAAGAAGCTCTAAAGAGGTATTTTGATCTTGT
Organism: Perca fluviatilis; assembly: GCF_010015445.1. NCBI lineage: Eukaryota > Metazoa > Chordata > Actinopteri > Perciformes > Percidae > Perca > Perca fluviatilis. The sequence goes on from NC_053134.1 coordinate 17,337,547, forward strand.
GCATGACAGACCATGATGGAGGAAATGCTGTTGTTTTGCTCTTCTGAATAAAGATTAGAGAAATAAAAAACACATAGCTGATAGATCTTTTCACACTTTATGCTTGATTTGACATGGCAGCCAACTTTCCATGGAGGCACACACACAATGTGACACTTTATTGGGAGTGTGACAGGAGAAATACCCAACCAGAACATAATAAAATGTTGGTGTGACTTACTGTTCTGTGACAAGACAACATGATTGCATCAGTGTTTTCTAACTAATCAAGTATGTGTCAGTGTGGGCCCTGAAAGATGATGTGTTACATGTATTTTTTCTCTGTCCCTGTCCCGTGTAGATTGGTTTTCTCCTCTGTGTCAGGACCCCACTGAAGGGCTCAACCCGTCCTCCGTGTTCCACAACATCAGCCTCTCCACAGTCATGAGTTGTGAGGGGAGGCAAAAGTGCTCCTTACGCCTCAGAATCAAAACCACATTACATCTTACTGGTATGTAAATTTTACAACACAGCATTTCTAAAATGCTTTTTCCACTAAGTTGTCCATCTAGTTGACCTTTCTTCCACAGTGACCATTTTGAAATGTTGGACATCCACGAGTTGGGAAACCGTGATGAACAGTTACCACATATGCAAGTGGTTTTTGAAACGACTGATTGAGACATTCCTAAGTGACTAATTGAGTTTAGCAGGGACAGCATGTATGAAGTTACTGAAGCTATGGCACAGTTTTACCTTAAAATATTAACCACATCCCACCAGATTCTTGAGATTAGTTTGTTTGTAATACGTGTTTCAATTGGATATTACCCTGCACCAAAAGAGGAGAAATGCTAACGTTAGCCACTGATTAGCAAGGGATCACCTGGGTTTTGCAAAGTTAGCTGTCAATGGCCAGTAAATACATCCAAACTGTAGACTGGCTGCCTTTTAAACCACAGTGTCCGGTGGAATTGGAGTTGTTTAAATATCACATTTGACAGAGAAATACTAAGTAATGCAACCATTTTTCTACAAGCAAAAATGTTATCAGCATGACTTAAAAAATGTTAAAGCCACCTTAAAAACTGAATTTGTTTCACCCAAAAAACCCTTACATTACCCCATCACACATACGGTGATGCAGGTGACTGTTGTAGGAATAAGGTCTAATCAGTAATGGGGCCCCCTAGCCTGCAGTATTTATACGTCACTATCAGTGACTGCCTACTTTCCACACTGTCTTTATTTTCTAGAATTATAGTATGTTCTTTATAACTGACCCTCATACCGACAGAAGGTGTAACTCAATTTATTCGATTTTGTCATAATAAGTAAGTTTCAAATGCGACTTTTTGGGTTTGGTCAAGCCAATGTGGGAGAAGTCATGGTTAGAGATGGTCATCACTGATGACACATTTACTAAACTAACTTCTCTCCATGATGACTGATAATTCCATGAGACTTCTGCTTCTGCGTCATGGCTATGTTGTCAATTATATCAACTTCCTTGTTCAAAAATCTTCTTGGGTCTGTGAATACTTGGGTTCTCTCTATACTCAACAGCTCTCTGCAATCTGGTTGTGTCCCTTCGTATTTTAAACATGCAGTTGTTCAGCCACTACTGAAGAAAACCAACCTGGATACATCAATTCCCGCAAATTATAGGCCCATTTCCGAGATGCCTTTTATTTCCAAAATTTTAGAAAAAAGTGTTTGCTAAACAGCTCACTGCTGTCTTGAATACACACATATAGACACATTTTAATCTGGCTTCCGTCAGAAATACTCAACAGAAACCGCTCTTTTTAGAGTGTCCAACAATTTATTAATGTCCTCTGAAATGGGTGACTGCTCAGTTTTGGTGCTGCTGGACCTTAGCACAGCTTTTGATACAGTGGATAACAACATCATGCTTGATCTTTCAGATAGAAGTTTTTCTGTGTCACTTGGTCCCTATTGTTCAGAAACTGCTGCCCTTTTCTGTGGGGTGCCTCAGGGTTCTGTATTATGTCCGATTGTATTTGCTTCCCCTGGGACATATAATTAGCCAATTTGGAGCTATCCATTATCACTTCTATGCAGATGACATCTAGCTGTATGTCTCTTTTAACCTGGAAGAGACTGAATGCTTAAATGTTTGGCTTCCATCAAGGACTGGCTGGCAAATAACTTACTACAGCTTAATTAAAATAAGACCGAAGTCCTTATTGTTGCTCCGGACGCTACAGCTTCCAAGGTTATTCAGCTTTTGGGGTCCCTTTCTTCAGCGGTACAGTCCAAACGGAGAAATCTTGGTGTTATATTTGATCATAACATGTATTTTGAGCAACATATCAAATCACTGACCCGCACATGTCTCTTTCAATTAAGAAACATTGCCAAACTTCGCATTCTGAGCTTGAGATGATCATTCATGGTTTTATATCTTCCCGGCTTGATTACTGCAACTCCATTTTCACCTGTCTCAGCAAGTCGTCCCAGGACCGTCTACAACTGGTACAGAACTCTGCTGCAAGGCTGTTGACTAAGTCCAGCATGATGTCGCACATTACTCCAATTTTATACTCATTACATTGGCTTCCAATCAAGTTCAGGATCCAATTTAAATTTCTTGTTCTGACTTATAAAGCTTTGCATGGTCAGGCAACCATATCTCAGACCTGCTCCATCCGTACACTATGGAGGTCCATCAGGTCTTCTAACCAGGGATTGCTGGTGATCCCACGCACTTGCTTAAAAACTAAAGGTGACCGTTCCTTTGAAGCGGTGGCTCCAAACCTGTGGAAAGTCCTTCCTATTGTCTTACGTTCTGCAGTCTCTGTTGAAGCTTTTAAAAAGCAGCTGAAGTTTAAATTCGCTTTTGACTCATGTTTGTAACTTTGGGTTTTAGGTTTTAATCTTTTAAATGATTTTTATTGGTCTTTCAGTTATGTTTTCCTTGCTTATTTTCTGTTGGATCTTACTGTATTTTTACAAATGTTTATCATGTGAAGCACTTTGTGACTTTGTCTGTAAAAGGTGCTGTATCACATAAACAAATTATTGTTATTATTAATTGCTGTTTTCTGTTCCTGATTTCGCACATAGACTTGATCTGATAAGGTGTGGGTCAAAACTCACATGCTGGCAGATATTTGCAGCACACTATAATAATCTCTATGGATTTCTTTACTGCCCGGGCTGACATGGGGAAATCCCTTTGATCCTAATTGATACTTTAGTCCACTCAGCCAACATAACGTGACACATGCTGTCCTTCCTGTATGACATTTAAAGTTAGGCTGACTCACACTGAAATACACGAATGGTTAACTATCTGGTTAACAGTGACAGTGAGTTACTGTTTGACCACTGTGTCTTCAAGCCACCTTCTGGCTTCTGACTTTGATATATTTTTCTCCCCAGAGTCCATCCATGGTGTGTCCATCTGCACCGCCACAGCAGGGATGATGGAAAACTGCCAAATGTTCACCTTCAAAAGAGCGTCGAGAGAAAGAATGTCTGGAATGCAGGTACTGTACATGGTACCACAGGCATCATTTAACTTTTTGACTTTGTAATAATTTGTGTGATGCAAGAGTAACTTTTCTGTTAGAGTACACTTTCCAAAATGTCAGATGACAGATCAGTAATGACTTTATAGTTTAAAAATGCAATTATTCTGATATGTGGTGCATTTTTATAAACCATATTTAAGCTCTAAACTCTCAAAATCCAGACAGAACAGGTGATGGCCCAGTGGATATGATACATGCCTTTGGTGTGGGAGATCTGCATTCAATTCCCACTACGATATGTCAACCAATGTGTCCCTGTGCAAGACACTTAACCCGTAGTTGCTCCAGAGGTGTGCAACCTCTGACATATATAGCAATTGTAAGTCGCTTTGGATGAAAGCTTCAGCTAAATGACATGTAATGTAATTTAACAATGAAAGTTTCCGAATCACTTTTTTGTAGGTTGATATAGTCTTAACACATAAAGTACAGTTTCCACGATGACATTTCTAAACCATGGCAGAAGTGTGACAGTGTGTGTTTTTATTTGTTCTCCTGAAGGTGGAAGTTGAGAATGATTGCACCGACATTTCTCCGAGCCAACATGTGCAAGTGACAGTGAAAACTGTGCCAAGCTACTGTGGTGTGACCTGGACAAGAACTTATGAGGCTCCAGGTGAGAACATGTGCCATTCTTGCATAATAATGCAAACACACACTCATGGGAGGACAACTGTTAACATAGAAAATCAAGCAGCTGAAGAGGGATTATATAAATAAATTAAGTCAATAATTGGTGTTGTGTAAGCTCCCAAGAATTTCCTTGTAATTGATTGAAATAGGTAACATTATGAGGACTTTGATCACAGTTATGTTAAGATGAAGGTAAATGATTTAATAAAAGAAGTCTTTAAAACGTTAACTCACACATTTTGTCTTGCTGTAATCTTTATCCCCATGACAATCAGTAGCATTGTTAAATTTTTCCACAGAATGCAGCAATGAAGATTTGCGAAGTCATGTCCCAGAATGCATCAGTGAGTACATATTTGTTTCTTAAACCATTGAGGCAATGCATCATTAAGTCTAACATACAGTATTATAAACCAGTGGCCTGCAACCTTTTTGCCTTTTAAGCTTTTAAAACAAATCTAAATCTAGTTACGACCTCTTGTAGGTTGCATGTGTCAGTTAGCCCGAAGCAATTAAATCAAAGAGTGACTTACTCCTCTAAGATTGTTTTATTTGAATTCATTCTAGAGGCCTGAAGAAGTAAAACTATCCAGTATTTAACAAGAAAAAAGCAAAGATTGAAGATAAGCCAGGAAGATTTCTTTTTCTGACCCCTCAGATTTATCTCGTAGCCCCTTAGGGAGTACCAACACTCAGGTTGGAAACCTAATGTTGGCCCTCACTTGTACCTATGACCGAGATGAAAATCTCTCACTAACATTGATCTCTGTCTCATTCAGCTGGGAGGCTATCGTATGATGTAAACCCAGAGAGGAAGGAGCTGAGTGTCAGTGTGTCAAACATGCTGGAAGATCACGACTACCTCCTCCGCCTGTGCCATAAGGATTTCATCTGCATTGGCACAGGGGCCAATACACTGGTTAGTCCCTCAGTTTGTTGGAAACTGAGAATCAGAACGACTTTTTGTATTGAATATTGAATATTGAATATGAACTCACATGTTTGTAATACCATTATCTTCACTTAAAATAGGCAGGTTCCTATTAGAATGAAGCATCCTTCCTAAACATAAGCACTCTGACTATCCCTACAAATGAGTTTTGTCTGCTTACTCGCTGACTCACTTAATTCAAGTTCTCAGAGGGCAAAGGTGAATGTGACTAATGCAATGCTGTCGTCTGATTGCATAATTGATATGAAGAAGTATTCACCACTTTATGAAAGTCTTAGTAGGGATGCCCAGTTTAATATCTCTTGGGAATCTGGCAGTGAAAAAATGTGGCTAATCAATCATTTGACTCAGGAATCCCCAAGAATTGTCAAACACAAACCCATGCTCACAAACACGCATGCCAAAGAAAGATGGATTACTGATATAAAGCTTTGTTTACCTTCCAGATAAAGAAGGGGGAACCCGTGAAGAGCGCCACCCTCCCTTACTCCCGACCTTTGCCCTGCCTCTGCATTGAGGTAAAGCTTCTGCCAACACTCCTGGTTTTGAGCACTTATTATCATTTCTAAGAAAAGGGATTGAACTTTGCAAATAAATTCCTTTAAAGGGTTGGTCAACTGTAATGGATGCCCCCAGAGTCCAGGTCTGCCCCTTCAAAGACCGTAAGTACCTTGATTGCTTTTAGTCACGAAAAGTAAACCAAGCGTGTGCTGTAGTATTTCAGAACTGATACCATATCATTTGTAAATATTGTGACCTCCCCTGCGTGCAGGTCTTGAGGAACTTTGGTCTGGCATTAACTTTGACCCACTGGAGGAGACGCTATCATGGGAGCCCACCTGTCCAGTGACTGCTGTGGTTGTGTTGTGTCAGAAAAGAGAGGACGGCATCTGTGTGGATTTGCTTCATGCCTCACAGAATGTCAGCAGAGAAAAGGTACACACACCAATGTTGAAACCGCAGTTGTGTTTACTTTGCTTGGTTTCTGGTCAATAATAATTTGAAGGTGGTGTTTACGTGATAAGCAAAGTACAAACTCATTCTGACGATGTCTCACTCAATGACAAAAAAAATGTATAGGGTTTTTTTGCGCCAGTAACACTTTTTTTCATCTTGTACACATGGTATGATGTCAAAGATCAATTGTATACAATGGAACCTCTTGCATAAGCGCATGTAAATGTTGTTCTTGCAAACAGTGCAGTTGCAAGAACAAAGGGAGAGCCTGCACACCTGTTAATCCTTAAAGGGAACTGAAATTGTAAATTGATTAGAGATCGTCATCGCATAACACATGAGGCCATGTCACTTGAAAAGAGAATTCTCTAAATAGCCAGTGATGCAGAGAGTCTCCAATCTGAAAGCTGAATCCAGCTGACCTATAAAGAAACTAAGTCTGAACCTAAACAAAACCCTGAAGCCTAGGGTCTAGTCAGTCTGATCTAAACTAAATACTTAAAGTGTTGCTTTGTGTTTTTATTAATAACTATCATCTATCAACATCAATCTTTGCTTTTCAGATATCATTTTCTAAAGTGGATCCACACCCTCAGCTCTGCATGAAGGTAATGATCACTTGTTCCCTTTGGCCCTTCACGAGTTTCACTGTAGAAAAACAATGGGGTTGACATAAATCATGTTATTGTTACCACAATATTTGACTAGGCCGTAATTGTGTCTGATTCCGGTAAGATGACCTTTCCACCTGCTGTGGCAAATGTGCAAATGTTGTTTTTATGAAGGCAGCATAGCAGAACTTGGTTTCAGCTCAAATAACTTGGCTGTAGGTTAAAGGAATAATTCAATTTGTTGGGAAATACACTTATTTCTTGCCTAGAGTAGGATGAGAAGATTTATACGACTCTCATGTTTGTTCGTACGTTAAATATAAAGCTACAGCCAGCAACTGGTTAACTTAGCTCTGCGCAAATAAAAATAGCTAGAATACTTCTGTCGAAGGGTAACAAAATTAACCTACCAGAACCTCGAAAACTTGTTTATTTAAATCAAACCAAAGGAAAAAACTGCATGCTGCAATTTTATTGGGGTTTTTGTGCCAGACTATTTCTTGGCTGGGTAGCCTACATTAACGTTAACTTCATTAAGTCTATCTGGTTGCAAGCTTTAGAGGTGATGTTAGGCAGATTTTGTTACGTTTGGACATAGCCAGTCTAGCTGTTTCCCCCCGTTTCCAGTCGTTTTGCTAAACTAAGCTAAGCTAGGCTAAGACACCTGTTTGTAGGTGTCAAATAGGAAGCCAGATACTGGATGGCCAGTTAGCTAATGTAAGCTACAAAGTGACAGAGCTACAAAATGGGATATAAATTGGATAAAAAAACAATCAAATGCCTCTGTTTGGGAATAATGCTAGTAGCATTTTGTTTGCTACGCCAGTTTATTTCTATATGAGGACAGCCCACAGTGTATTATATTATCATGCTTTTACTGCAATGTTACTATGGTAACCACAGTAAAAAAAACAAAAAAAAAAAGACAAAAGAAAAGGGAACGCTGTGTTCAAACAGTCTTCCTTTCTAGCTAAATTCAGCAGTGAGAGTTAATTGGTAACCTTAACACAAAGCAGAAGTATTGCTACTATTGTTATCTGCAGTTTCTTTATACTTTGTGTACTAATTTACAACAGTGGTTAGACAGTTTACTGGAACCATAGGCCTATATACATTGCATAAAATGGGTTTTATAGGCTCTCTGATGAAAATTCTCACATTTAGATTCCTTTCTTAGAACTATGAGTTTCATATAACTGTTGGATGAAGAGCGCTACAAAATATAATTGTACTATGTTCTTCAGTTCACTGTAGGCTCTCAGTCCTGGACCAGGTGCCCCTTTGCTAATGCCAGATTCCAAGGTACTCCTTTTTGTCATTATCTTATCACAAATATCTTTTGATTATGGCTGCATCAGGCAATATACCTCCATTTTAAAGTTGTTTTAGAGCCATATTTTGATTATATAATGAAGATAATGACAGACATCATGTAGTGTCGTGTTGTAAAATTGGTCATTATAATGATAGTTGTGCAACAATTTCCAGCGTGGGAGATGATTGTGACGAGACAACAAGGTCGGGAAGACATCAAGATGTCTTCACAGGTCACTGCAACGTTTTCTGTAGGGCTGTGTGCTAAGTCCGAAGGCTCTACTGTGTGCGACACACACACCATGCATGTGGTAGGTATCACATAAAACATAGTATATATTCATACTCATCAAACATGTCAATGACCCTTTGTGCACTGTATGAAAAACATCTGCATTAGTTATATGAATAAGTTGTAACAATGTGCTTGCAATGATTACATAGCCGCGTCTTGCGGCTGATTGTTTGTTATATATTTCCTTTTCATTGCTGCTGTTTTCTCTAAGGTGGTATAGCTTCAAACCACTATTTGTATTCAACAAAGCAATTAAAGCTAATTACACCTTCAATCAAAGTGTATCTGCCAACATAACATGCAAAAACAGGTTTTCTCGGTAGTTGCAGGGAGTCGCTCATTTATGTCTTTGTAGTTGAAATGACACTGTAATGTAATACTCCATCAAGCAATCATCTCTGAATAACAACTGAACAGTAGCATCGCTGATAACACATAGAAGAGACAATAACAGCAAAATAGAAACCACGACAACTTCCATAACAACAACCCAGTTAAATTTTCTAAGCGTATATTGTTTCCTTTTTTCTCTTTCTCAGACAAAACACAAAGCTGTTGGCTTAAACTTGGCAGGGGAACTATGCAACTCTTGTCTCCAGGTATGTTTGCGTCCTCAATAGATCTTTTAACTGCATGTTCCCTTACATTTAGACATACAATGCCTTTAAATACACAATGTATTTGTATAGGTGAAGAGGCTCGATGTGAAGTTTTCTGCCACGGTCATTCACTGTCTTGAGCAATCCAGTAAGTATGGTTCTACTGCTCCTTAAAAACTAGAGATCAATGTATCATTTTCTTCTATTGTCTTCTGTTTTGGTCCCATCCTGTGTGGTCTATCCCAACTTTTTTCCTTTCTTTCTCCTTAAATATTCACAACCTGAGGCGCATCAGTTTGAAGTGCAAATAGTTTTTTTTTTTTTTTTAAACGTGTTTTGAATCAGTAATGGACCATATGTTCACTGTAACACAATCTAATAGGGTAATCACAAACGCATGTTGCACATTGCCCTAAGTGGTTTCTTGGCTTCTGTTATGAAAGGATTCTCTGAAACCAGCATCGTGTACTCCACTTTAATTCTGTGATCAATGATAGATAAAACCTTTATGTACAAACATAAGTGCTCTGCAGAAAGTAAAGAAGACCGTCTTTGATACATTTGAGCTCCAATTTCTTTATGCATAATTGAGAACTAAAAACATTGAGAAACTGTAGGGAGCAGAATGCATACTGGCTGTATCATCTTTCAAAAGTCTGATAAACACAGAGAATTGTTTTGTCATCAAGATGTTCAATGTGAAGCTAGAGCCAGTAGCCAATTAGCTTAGCTTAACGTACGGACTGGAAACAGGGGGAAACAGCTAGCCTGGCTCAGTCTAAAGGTGAATAGAATCTGCTTACCAGCACCTTTAAAGCTAACTCATTACTGTAAATTCTCTTCACAGATCAATCATCACTCTGCAGAGCTGTCATCTCCAGTCAAGCCTCTTGGGACTTACCTTGGGTCATTGTACCTGCTGGTGTTTGCCTCTGTGGCATCATCATAAACACTCTGGTGCTCCACATACTGTTAACTGGTATGTAGAAAATTACGCTATCAAGCTTACCTGCTGTGTTGTCTTCTCTGTTGACACATTGTTATGGAAGCACACCAAAATTATTTTGTCCATCCTTCAAACTGACAGACTTTGTTGCACACTATTGTTTAAGGCTTAAACAGCGCAGACTTGGCATGAGGAAACCACAATTATTAGTGTGCTAATTTTAAAAATAGTACAGTCACACACCATGTCAAAATAATAATACACTGCTTGCTGTGCATAAGTAATGCTTGTGATTAGGTGATTATATTTCCAGATATGAAAGTGTTTGCAAAGTGTGCAACATTAGTTCTTTGTTTGATTGATGGGCTGGGTATGGACTTTATGTATAACTTCCTCTGTGAATGGTTTACAGTAACCTAAAATTTGCAAGTACAATGGATGTGTCGGTTAGTGCTAAATGCACAACCCATTTGAATAAAACGAGCCACTGAATTTGTCATCTGATTTCCACTGTATTTTATTTTAGTGTATCAGAGGAGGAAACAAAAAAGAAATGGAGGCTGTATCTCTGAAAAGCAAACAGGTAAGATTATCACAATTTTGGTAGTCTATATCGACGACGTTTCATTTCTGGGATTGTTCAGGTGCCGCCGGAAATTGCGCCGGATGTCCCTCATTTCAGCCGGACGTCCGTTACCTTCCGCTTTCTTGGTGTTGGCATTCCGGTGGATTTACGAGGACTATGGTTAACTGCTCCTCAGATCTCTGCAGGGTAAATCCAGACAGCTAGCTAGACTATCTGTCCAATCTGAGTTTTCTGTTGCACAACTAAAACAACTTTTGAACATGCTCCACCAAAACAAGTTCCCGAGGCTATTTTGCAGAGGCACCGTAGCTCTGTCTGGTGCTTAGTACAGCCCAAGACAATTGTGATTGCTTTAAAGAAATGCCGATAAACCAGATCACGTTTTTCTGTTGTGCTGTGTGGACTAGCCAGACCCTCCGCAGCAGCGCTATGGAGGAAGGTCTGGCAATGCAAGACTACAATTTTGGTGACTGCATAGCATGTGCATTTTTTTAAATACCTAAAAGCTGAACCTAATCCTTTGTTTTGACAGATCCTGACTGTGTGGTCCCTGTATTACAAACTCAACCTGTTCTCCATGGAGGGGTCCTCATACCTGATTCACCACAGTGTGGGAACACCGAGAAGGCCAACCTACTCTCTGACTGACCAAACAATGGTGCTCCGGTCAAAAGCAATACATGTAATGTACAGTATAAAACTGTAAAGTTGTTACACAAACCAAATGAGTTCTCTGTTGAATGCAGTGTAATGTTGGGACAGATATTTTAAATGTTATGTATGTTACTGTATATTTGCTGGTTAGTATGCTTGTTATAGTTATTGGCTGTTTTTTTATGTGTTCTGTTTGTGTTGGAAGTTAATGTGTATGTTGTCTTTTTTTTTTACTTAAAATGTTCATTTAGCTTGCAGCTAAACGGTCAGTTCCGGGTCCTAATTTAAATTTATATTTTCAATAAAAATGCAAAACATGAAATAAAACCTGCTGCTTTCTTTGCATTTTTTTCCCTTTTTTTTTTTACAGTTTTTAAAAAATTATGTTTTTTCATAATTAACATTTGCCCATACATTTAAATCTTAGATAATTGTATTAGTAGCAAACAACAGTCACAGCCATAAATGTGGCACATCACTCACAGCGTTACATAATATGACAATTGGAAATGATACAGCAAACAGGAATCACCACATCTGACCCTTAACCCTAAGAGCACAAACCAAACTGGTATTTATTGTATTGTACTGCAAGGTGTTTGTTTGATTTTTATCCACACCCTATTCCCATAGGCAACAGGTTTCCAAGAAACTCTCTGGGGCTCCAACACTTGTTCCAACAAGCCAGTACTGCTGTTTTCTATTTCCTTTTAAGTACTCCACTTCCTTAATACGTTTGCATATGTTTCTTAAATTCACATAATTCTGCTGTTTATAAGTCCCCATGAACCATTATAACCAGAAGGAAAAAAAAAAAAAGTATTTATGGGAGCTCATAACACATGTCAAGTGACTGTAGTAACACATGTTATTAAAGGTCCAGTGTGTAATGTGTTTAGTTGTTCATTATCAAAATCTGTGTTGCCCGTTCACAAACTTCACAGTCCTTTTTCATGAATATTTACCTCCACCATCAATTGCAAGTATTCCTTTTGGCTTGAAATTTTACATTTGCATTTGCATGAACTGGGGTAGACGCTCCATATTCATGCGCCATCTTGAAATACGTTAGCCAGTAAGTGACATACAGGACATACTGCTCCGACTTTCGCGTTTTCGCGGTCACATGATAAACTCACAGGTGCTGCTAATGCTGCTAATTGGTATCGTAGCTTCCCGGCCCCGGCAAGTTTGAAGAAGGAAACATGGAGGACCACACGTATTCAAAATCCAAATTTCAGGAACAGGAGTCTTCTTCTTTGCCCAGAAAAAGAAAAAGGATATTGAAAAGAGCAAGAGACCGGCGTGATCTGAAAAAAGCGTGAAGTCTAACGTAGCTGTAATACATACTTTGAACTGCGTGGCGCGAGAGAGAGTTGATTGCGATATATGATCGCAACGCTAGATGGGAGAAATTCCTACACATTGGACCTTTAAAGCTGCTCTGTTTTATATTACCAATGCATAAAATGACTAGGGGTAAAGTAAAAGGTGTCGCTCGTACTGATGTACCCACACAAAATTATCACCTAATTCTGCAGTTTCCCTAAACTCTGGAGTATTTTATCCTCTTTCAGCTCATTGCAATTTTTCTGTTTTGGTTCACTCTCGTCGCTTTCACCGCTCTTGTGTCCAGCAGCAGGTTTAGGTTTGAGTTGAACCCAATAAGTACATTTATTAATGTGTTGAACTCAGTTGTCTTCATTTGTTTAATTGTAAAGATTCCCCTCAGTTTTCAACTTATCATATATTGGCTCTCATTTCATCCAAACACATAATCCATACAAAGTAAACTACAAGCAAGCATGTCCTAATGTCAGGCCCACTGTTAGATCACCAGCCTACACAAGTCCTGGGCATCAGTAGCATCTTATATTAGGAATACTGATCAGACACCTATTTGTTTCTATAGTCATGGCTCATTCGTTCCTAATAATTACCATCCAGTGCTTTAGCTTGATTTCCCACGGTCGCCTGAGAAGGAGAAAAGCTTCAGATCTAGACAAACACGCTTACATCTCTTCCTCTATCACTTTACTGTGCTACTCACAGCTTTCTGTGTCCGGGATTCATTTCCGCTTAGTTTACATATGCAAATTGAGTTGCTCAAAACAGGACACTGTACCAGTAAGAGAACAGTGGCCTCTATGTGCCGACACTACTCAGAAGGCACGCATATGTGCACACAAGTGATAAACAATCCACCATGTTATCTGGATTTCACACACAAGGAACTTGTTACTGTAAAACTCTAAATGGGTCAGTCTTTTTGTCCGGGTGTGCTGGTAAACATTTCCTTGCTAGATTGGTTTTGAATGCACTGTAAGCAAGGATGTAAAACAAGATGAGTCAGTAAAACAAGGGAAGAAAAATAATAAAAGTCTATTTCTATGCTTTCAGGGCTTAAAATATATTACAAGAGAAAGTATGTTCACCTTGCCTTTTCCCAAAAGCTGCATACACAGGGAATGCTTCCTCGTAGTATAAATAAATTTAATCTTCCATGAATCATCATAAAACATGTCAACATGTAAGCAAGCATTTAGGGAAATAATGAGTGACCTTTGCCTAGCATTATATCAGAGTTTATCCCAGTCATGTTGAGGAAATAATTTAATTTGACGGTCATCTGATTCTCATCATTAGAATTCATAGTGACTCAGCACAAAATCCACAGAAGGTATCAGGTGGTGCTTTAACCCAAAAAGGATCCTGAACCTGAAAACATAGTTACTGCTAACGCACTAGCTTAAAGGGTAAGTTCACCCAATGTTTCCAATTAGGACGTATGATATCACAATCATGCAGTTTTGCCCACATTTCAGGACAACTGCCACTTCTACCGCCTTAGCGTTTGTGTTGCCTAAAGCATTGAATAATGGATATTTGAACAACTCATCAGGAAACTATTAAGTTGATCAAAATCAATGTGCTGTTTACATCTTCAAACTAAAGGTGAAAGACTTCAATCTCATAGTTTTCCAGTTCAAGATAAGATAAGATAAGGATAAACCTTTATTGTCATTGCACAGAGACCCATACAATGAAATTGTGAGTGCCACAACTGAAGGTGCATTAGAGATAATAAACAAGATAGACAATAAATTGCTAAAAACAAGAATAGACATAAAAAGACATAAGACTTAAGACATAAAGGGCCCTATTTTAACGATCTGAAACGCAAAACGCAAGTAGCTTTATGGGCGGATCTCGGGCGCTGTTGCTATTATACCGGCGGGATAAATGACTCTTGCGCCCGACGCAAATCTAAAATGGGTTGGTCTGAAGTAGCTAGGTGTGGTTTGGGCGTAACGCAATAAACCAATCAGAGCGTCATCTCACATTCCCTTTAAGAGCAGGGCGCTTGTTCCATGGTATTATGTTTGTGTTGGACTCAATAACCACACCGTGTAGCTCCGTTCATGTTTCGTTTACTGAACTGCCGCCAACCTTACTTTTACGACCCTTGCCGTAAAACACTGCTGTAAGCCTTAAAGGCACAGTAACTTGTCACCTGCCGTGCATAACATAACAGAGTCCAACAGGACACAATACTGAACGTTTTACAGATATAACATTTTCCCCCCACCCCCCTGAAAACAGAAATAACATTTAGCCCACATTCCCCAGTGGCACTATCATCATGTCACATAGTCCCCATGCCAGACAGGCGGGACCCTCATTCTCTGAGGGCGCCGGACCGTGAAGCTGCGGTCGGGCGGTGCTGGTGGATTACCTCCCACCCGGTTAGCTTCTTGGCCTGGGCTGCCAACCTAGAGCCGCTGCGGATACAGAGGTGATGGAGGTACTGTGGGGGCTGCAACTCTGTGCAGGCGGTTTGAGTGCCAACGAGTCCCATTCTCCAGCCTGTAAGTGGCCGGCCCCAACTGCTTAGTCACCCGCAGGGGCTCTGACCAGTATGACTGTAGCTTATTTTGGCGGTGGAGGTGTTTGACCCTGACCCAAACCCCTGCAGAAAGTGAGGGGGTCTGCACTCTGTGCGTGGTATCAAACCTCTCTTTCATCCGAACCTGCGAACCTTTCACCTGAGCTCTTGCTTTCTGGAGACCTGGGCTCCCACGTGCAGGAGCTGGCTCAGCTCTCAAGCAGTCCAGTGGTTGCTTTAGCTCGCGCCCAATCATAAGCAATGCAGGTGACACTCCTGTGGTGGAATGCTTGGATGCCCGGATGGTCAGGAGAGTTTGGTTGAGTGCGTCGCTGAAGGTTTTCCCTTCCCTCCAGACAGGCTCGGATTCCGTTCTTGAGCGTTTTTATTCCGCCTTTCCACCCCGCCATTATACTCTCTGGGTGCGCTCGCCGTCCTGATGTGCTTTATAGACCGCATCGTGAGAAACTCTGTGAACTCTGCCGACACAAATTGGGGCCCATTATCCGTTGTGATGACACCGGGGAGGCCCCAGCGCCCAAATAGGTTGTCCAGACGGTCGATGATTGAGTGTGCAGTGATGGAGCTCAGCTGAAAAACCTCTGGCCACTTAGAATGAAGATCGTGCACAACCAGCAAGTAGCGAGCGTGAGCAGGTGCCCCATGAAGTTCACCACAGAGGTCGACCTGAATATGTTCCCAGGGTGAGGACGGCCAAGGGGTCGGGGTGAGAGGGGCTGTGGCAGGCTGACCAGTTTTCCCACTCAGGAGGCAGCAGGCGAGTTACGTACCAGCTCCTCAACATCAGAGTCTATGTGGGGCCACCACACTGTGTCACGGCAGCGCTTCACCTTGACCACACCCCCAGGTGCCCCTCGCTGCGCCATGTGTAGTACTCTGGACCTGAGAATCTCCGGAACGACCGCACGGTGGCCACGGGGCAGGCACACCGCCCCCAGCAAGAGAGCCTCGCGGAAGCGGGTTAGGGCAGCAGCCTGTCGTCCACTTCGGCAGGCCAGCCGTCCTGGACGTAGGTACGGAGAGTTGTGAAGACCTCATCAGCGGCTGAGGCCTGCTGTAGCTCCGCCAGAGTGACTACTGAACTGAGGGGCCCATGCAGGATGTGGACCCAGTCTTCGTCGCTCTCTGTGTCTGATGTCACTCCGCCTGCCTCCTTCGTCACTGACACAGCTCTAGACAGGAGGTCGGCCACCGTGTTGGCCCGTCCAGGCATAAACTCCAGACTGAAGTTGTATTGGTTCAGCCTGTCAGCCCACCTCAGCAGTCTCATGGGCCGGTGCCCCGAGCCTTGAGTCGCCAGCAGTGACGTCAGTGCTTGGTGGTCCGTGCGGATGGTGAAAGGCCTCCCGTATAGGTAAACATGCCAGCGTTCGCACGCCCACAGGCAGGCCAGGGCCTCCCTCTCCCCTACCGAATACTTCTGCTCTGCTGGAGTAAGTGCCCGTGAGGCAAAAGCCACCGGGCGTTCCACCCCCTCCTGAGTCTGGGAGAGCACAGCGCCTAGCGCCACCCCGGAAGCGTCACAGGTGACCATGGTGGGTGCGGTCAAGCTGAAATGGGTCAGTGTAGGCGGGGACGTGAGCTGCCGTTTGATGATGCGCACGGCTTCGTGGCAGGCCGGGGTCCATTCCCATGTAACATCCTTCCTGAGCAGCCGGCGCAGGGGGGCCGTTGAGTCAGAGTAGTGTGGCATGAATCTGAGGTAGTAGGCGGCCATCCCCAGGAAGGAAGACAGCTGGGATGGCGACTGCGGGTCTGGCAGGGACAGAATGGCCTCCGTGTGGGACATAATCGGGGCGATGCCCTCCTTTGAGAGCCTGAAGCCCAGGAACTCAACCTCCTCAACCCCGAACATGCATTTCTCAGAGTTCAGTGTGACCCCATGCTGTTCGAACCGCCGAAAGACCTGCTCCAGGCGATCGTCATGCAGTGCGGTGGAGGGGGCATGCACCACCACATCATCCAGGTAGATGGAGATGCCCTGGATACCTGCCAGTATGAGTGACATTATCTTCTGAAAACAGCTCGGGGCTGATGAGAGTCCAAATGCCATGCGTTTAAATCTGAAGACCCCCACGTGCGTGACAAACGCTGTAAGGTCCATGCTGGCAGGAGCCAGAGGGACCTGCAGGTAGCCGTTACGTAAGTCCATCTTACTGAAAACAGTGGAGCCGTGGAAATGGCTAGTGAGCTCCTCAGCCGTAGGTAGGGGGTACTTATCAGGGATGATGGCTTTGTTCACATCCGTGAGGTCGACACAGAGTCGCAGTCCACCGCCCCTTCTCTTGGCTATCACCAGGTTAGACACCCACGGAGAGGCGTTGATGGGCTCTATGACGTCCTCCTCCACCAGGCGATGCAGCTCTGCTTCCACAGCATCACGGAGAGCCAGGGGAATGCGCCGTAGGGGCTGGATAACAGGGCGGACTGATAGGTCAACAGTAGGCTGGTGTACAAATCCAGTCATGCGGCCCAGCCCAGTGAACAGTTTTGGGTAGCGGTCAGGCCAGGGGCGCGGCCTGCAGGACATGCAGGCCCCTAGCATCACTCACAGTAAAACCCAGAGCAAGGAACAAGTCTAGGCCCATAATGTTGGCTCCCTTCCGGGTGATGCAGAACTTGGTGGAAGGTGCACATTGTTGATCATATCTGACGGGGAGGCGAGCCACACCCAGAGTGGAGATGGGGAAATGGCCGTAGCCTAATAGGGGTTTAGCCGCTGCTTCCAAAGGCACGTGACTGAAAAAGCGGTCATATGTGCATTTGTTCAGGATTGACACTTTTGCTCCTGTGTCCACGAGGAGTGGAATGAGAGCCGTGCCCACACGGCATGTGCAGAGCTTGAACGAAGGCTGTGAGGTCTGTACAGTGTTTATGGGAACAGCAGCAGTATCATGGCAAGCAGGAGAGGAGCGACAGCAGCGTGCAAAATGGTTCAACTTGTTGCAGTTACGACAACGTTTCCCCTGGGCAGGACATGTCTGATCCCTGGTTGTATGTTTAGTGGAGCCACAGTTGCCACAGCTCTTGTGCCCACTCTCCCTGGGCCCCCTGTCCACTCTCTGTACATCCAAACTGTCACTCACCCTGTCAACCGTCTCTGCAGGCTCTGTGTGCTGAACTGACGGTGGTGGTGATGATGTCACAGGGGCGTGCACAGCCCGGGCCGAACTTGCGCGCCTCCATCAGGGCCGTTTCCAACTGTTTTCCAATCACTAAAGCGTCCGCCAGTGTCGTGGAGTCTGGCTCTAGTAAAAGTCTCTCCCTCAGTTGGTTACATTACGTTTTTCTATTAACTGGTCAACTATAAGTCCATCCTCCAAAGCCCCAAAATCACAGAGTCTAGCCAGCTCACGTAATGCTGATAAATAGTGGGCAACGCTCTCACCCGGCTTTTGGGTTCTCTGACGAAACTCAAAACGGTGCATCCGCCGGCTCCTTCCGGAGCTAAAGTGAGCCTTCAAGGCGGCCGTGGCTGTGACGTACTTATCATCCGCTAAGGTGAGCGTGGCGAAGATTCGCTGTCCCTCCTGCCCGAGACAATGGCGCAGGAGCGCGCACTTCCTCGCCTCCGCTAGGTCCGAGTGTCCCAAAGCCAGCAAATAATCCTCAAACGACGTCAGCCAGCGATCCCAGGGGACAGCGGGATCACCAGGAACAGGCAGGAAAGGTGGCGGTGGTGGTAAGACGAGTTCAGACATCCTCGTTCGCCAAATATTATGTTTGTGTTGGACTCAATAACCACACCGTGTAGCTCCGTTCATGTTTCGTTTACTGAACTGCCGCCAACCTTACTTTTACGACCCTTGCCGTAAAACACTGCTGTAAGCCTTAAAGGCACAGTAACTTGTCACCTGCCGTGCATAACATAACAGAGTCCAACAGGACACAATACTGAACGTTTTACAGATATAACACATGGCTGATTGCTATTATGACAGCGGATTTGCCTGCCGCACGCCAGCGGGAGCTGCCGATGCGAGATGCGGCAAAGTAATAAATGCCCGTCTTGGCTGGGTGGCGATGTTGCTGCGGCCTCTCGGGCGCATCTCCTCAAGTCTGGAGAGGATTGCTGCAGCAATGGAGCATGGGCCTCCAAACGCACCACCTGCACCTGTTGTGCCCCTTCCTCTTCCCCCCACTCCATCTCCGTCCACCCGCTCCACCAGGAGCGCATCGCGCATTACTCCCGGACCAGATTCCGCCGGAGTGTCCAATCCCACCGTCTCCTTAAGTCCTCTAATATTTCCTCATTTATGTCATCATCACATCCATGATTCATGGAAATGTGTAAAACACAACAAGCGACAAAGAATGCTGCGACTTTTTGAGGACTGTAAGTGCCTCCTGATCTATCCAAACACATGAAGCGCATTTTCAGTAATATTTTCCTTTGTAATTATGTATGGTTTTCAAAAATGGGAACTGTAGATGAGAGAAGTGTATGCGCGTTGTGCACACGCTACATTATGGCCAAGCATGCGCCCTAAAAATAACAGCTGAATAACGCTACTGACTTTAGACTAAGCCCCCCGACTTTAGACCAGGTTTTTCCTGGTCAGTGGCGGAATTGTTTTCTGAAACTGCAGAATAGCACAAAGTAACGTTTGCGCCGGAACACGCCTCCTCTTTTCGCTGAACTGCCCCCAGGAGCGCAAATCCATTCCCTAATTTACCGACGTGCGTCTGTGGAGGGAAAGGTCCGCTGTGCGTCGGGTGCAAAATAGGAATGACACATGCGTCGGTGTACAAAGGCAATTGCGCTGAGTGCAAGATAGGGCCCAAAAACGCTAAGGACGGGGCAGGAAATATATTGCAAATGGTGTATGATTAATGTAATATTATTGCGGGATGATTAAGGCAAGTTAATGGTTTGGATGTATGTTGAGTGTTCTGATGGCCCATGGAAAGAAACTGTTTTTCAATCTGTTTGTTCTGGTTTTTATGCCTCTGTACCTCCGCCCAGAGGCAAGCAGGCTGAGCAGCCGATGTCCAGGGTGGTGCATAGACAGTATATAAGAATGGACCAACAGATTCCGTTACTCTGGACAGAGACCAGTGAAGGATATTAGAAGCACTTTTCCGGTGAGCGCTGAGCGTTACTGCGCAGCCTCCAACTGAGAGAGACGCCGTAAATGTGACGGGAGCAACCTGTCTGAAAGTTGTAAGTCTTCTGGTAGCTGTGCCAAGAGAAATCTCAATCATTCCCAATTTTGCAGAGACGGAGAGTGTAGGTATATGTAAGGAGATAACATGGGCACAGGCTAATTATTGCTAACTAAAATGATAGATAACATTAGTAATTAAACCTAAACAGCTAACGTAAGTTGAAACTGCCTGCGAGCTTCTCCTGTACTATACGGTAATTCCTCTACTAAGCGACAATAAGTCGCTTGGTTATAACACAATCGTTAGCCTATTTTTACAAAAACGTCTGCTACGGAGCCATAACGTGAGGTACAAGGTAATGGAGCCTTTTATACATTGTTATACATGTTTCTTTAGAAATAAACAATGGACAAACAGAGTCTTTAAACGCTTCAGATGTAAAGTTATTCACTGTCAAAGTGACGTCAAAATGAATGGCAGTCTGGGGTGGAGGTGGTCATGGATAATCTTTTAAAATCTGGAGAGGCAACAAGAGCTGGCGATGGCATCAAGGGAGGGTAGGGGGCAGCAGATTGTCCTTTCTGCTGACTGTATCACCCTCTGCAGCTTTTTCGTTTCAGCCGCTCTGCAGCCAGCATACCATATGGTGATTGAGTATGCCAGCAGACTCTCAATGGTGGAGCGGTAGAAGCTCACCAGCAGCCTCTCCTCCAGTCCATTCCTTCTCAGTATCCTTAGGAAGTGGAGTCGCTGCTGGACCTTCTTTTACCACCGCTGTTGTATTTGCTGCCTGCGTGAAGTCCTCAGAGATGTAAGTCCCCAGGAATTTAAAAGTGGGGACCCTCTACACACAGTCACCATTGATGTGGAGAGGGGCAGGGTCAGCCTTGTCTCTCCTGAAATCCATGACCACCTGCTTAGTTTTTTTTCTGTTAAGACTCAAGTGATTTCTAGTACCAGTGGTATACACCACTCTGCCAGTTGCTGCACCTCATACCTGTCGGCCATCTCGTCACCTCCAGTTATGAGCCCCACCAAGGTGGTCTCGTCTGCAAATTGTGTTATTGTGTTGGTGGTATGGGTGGGTGTGCAGCCATAGGTGTAGATGGCATACAGGAGTGGGCTCAGCACACAACCCTGTGGGGAGCCAGTGCTAAGCATATGGGTGGAGGAGCTGTGATTGCTGATTTTGACGGTCTGCGGGCGGTTTGTGATAAAATCTTTAATCCAGGTACAAGTGGCAGGAGGGAAATCCAGGGCATCCAGCTTGCCAACTAGAATGTCGGAGATGACGGTGTTGAAGGCCAAACTGTAGTCGATGAAGATCATTCTAAAGGAGGGTCTAGGATGTTTGGGGTGACTGAGAGCAGTGTGGAGGCCTGTGGAAGGAGCATCATCTGTAGATCTATTAACTCTGTATGCAAATTGATGTGGGTCAAATGCAGGGGGGAGGCAGGCTTTACAGTAATAGGATGGGACCGTGCAGTGTGTCAGGGAAAGACTAAAAATGTTTGTAAGGACTGCTGAGAGCTGGTTTAGCACAAGCCTTAAGTACTATGCCAGGTACTCCGTCAGGCCCAGCAGCTTTCCTTGTGTTTACAGACCTAAGCACACGGCTTACTTGATGTTCTTGGATAGACAGTGTATGTGAGCTATCAGTCTGTGGTGGCAGCGACTGTGGGGAGTCTTGTAGATGAAATGATTTAATTCCTCTGCGAGGCGTCAACACTGTCGACACAGTCACAGTGGTGTTGTACTTGGTTAGGTGTTTTAATCCCTGCCACACTTGCCGTGGGTTGGTATTTGAAAGATGCTCCTTCACCTTCTTTATAGGCCACCTTGGCCCCTTTAATGCCTCTCCTCAGGGCTGCTCTTGCTGAGCTGTACAGGGCCCTGTCACCTGACCTGAAGGCAGAGTTTCGGGCTCTCATTAGTGATTGAACTTCACTTGTCACCCAGGGCTTCCGGTTTGGATAAACACAAATGTGTTTATCAACCGTTGCATTGTCTGTGCAAAACTTAAAGTACGACAGCACAGTGTCAGTGTGACCCTGTAAGTCCGGTTGTTCAAAGACACTCAGGTCCAAGTATTGCACTGTAGAGTTAACACAACTATAACCTTCATTAAGTTCCCATTGCCAAGATTTTATAAATACTGAAGTCCATCTTCCCATCTTCCCCAAACCTTCCCTTTTTAAAATAGGAAAAGCACAGTAGCAATTGTTATTTCATATCCATATTTATATCAACTGTTGAAGAATATTGATATGAGCTTCCTGGTCTGCGAGGATTCCCTTTTGATTTTGTTGTCATATTACATATGATTTGCTTTCCTCAGCACCTGGGGATTCTTGTGGATGCTGTGAAAGAAGTAATCCTAATTTGTTGACAACAGAAAATAGGTAACTGTCCTACTATTTACAGACTGCAAATCCTAAACCGTCTGCATGGCTGGAATACCACTGGGAGGTGAAGGAAAGGCTTGTGCAGCTCGCAAAAAGAAGAAGCAAAAGAAAGAAAGGAAGCAACGAATACAAGAATGAAAGGAAAAGTGGAAGAAAGAAACAGAAAGAAAGAAAGAATGATAGAAAATAAAGGAAGCAGCAAATACAAGAATCAAAGGTAAAGTGAAAGAAAGCAGCAAATATGAAGGAAAGCAATGCAAGAAAGAAAGAAAACACCAAAACTGACAGACATACTGAGGACAATAAACAACAAACATCAGCACTGAGAAAAAGGATGCAAGAACATGAATTAAAGAATATTATGGGGGAAAACAAATCCTAACAGCATTGTTGCACGGAGGGAAAGTAAATGGAACATGACTGTGTGGTCTTGTCTGATGAGCGACCTGTGGGTGGTTCTGC
The DNA here is from genome assembly GCF_010015445.1 of Perca fluviatilis. Classification (NCBI taxonomy): domain Eukaryota; kingdom Metazoa; phylum Chordata; class Actinopteri; order Perciformes; family Percidae; genus Perca; species Perca fluviatilis. Next base: position 17,360,516 of record NC_053134.1, read on the forward strand.
CCTGATGGTATCCCACCTCTTTGAGACTTTGGATGAAACCTTTGACTGGTGAACACAATCATCTTTCTTTATCAGTTCTCAGGAAAGGGCCAAGTGGGATTTTCCTTCAGCTTTCCATTCTGTCCAGACCTGACTGATGGGGCAACCTCTGAGTGTTTACATCATGCATCAGATAACATAAACAGGATCACTGAATTCCAACGCTGATCTCATTTATTTAGGTTGGCATGAGAGATAGCATCGCTGACTGTTACACTGTAAAACATGTTGGTTACAATCACAATTTTGACTCAGAAAAAAACTCACAACATGCAAAAAGCACTGTGCAGGCAATCATACTTTATGTACAAGATAATGTTTGTATGCAATACATAATGTCCCTATTTGATCAATATTGAAAAACAATATTATTAAAAACACAAAATGATGAGCGAATTGTGAGGACATGTAGTCCATGTTTGCTATGTTATGATTTCCTTGATGGTAAAACATTTACAGAACAAAAGCTTAGCAACATTTTATAATGATTTAGAATCAAACTTCACTTGCTGATTTTCTAAGAATTATTAAATTTACAGTAATGATAAATGATAAAAAGGCAGTGTACAGAATACTAAAATACATGGTAAACAGTGCCATCTTCAGGACAGTTTTTTTTCCCAGAAGTAAGCTTTTTTTTATTATTATCAATGACTAAACATGTTGTATTATACCAAATGCAGAGTACATAGATAGGACATCAGTCCTTAGTGCTCCCTTTAGTGTGACATTTGTAAGATATGATGATATTGATTTTGGGCAATATTTTGCACTTTGTTCATATTTATTATGATGATAAAAAAGTAAGTAAGATCAAATCAGGTTTTATTTTCACAATAAGGCAGCGAGGCCTCAGACACCTCGCCGAAGGTAAAAGTTCCATAAGTGAACGCAGAAGTCACATGCTGGAGGATCCGCCATCAGCCTGTTAGCATTTAGCATTTAACAGCCACAGGTGCGCACCTGTTGCTGACAAATCATTGCAGGTGTGTTTGATTTGGATGGCATTGTTGTGCATTTCTTGTACTGACTGTTCACTAAATGGTAGTCCTCTGCCAGGGAACGTACACATTGAACGTGTCTTTTCCAAGTGTCAACTCTTTGGAGCTCTGCCCACCTGCGGCTGGGGATGCATCAGCAGTTTCTTCTCTGCTGCAGCTGCTGATTTATCTGCTTTCTTCTGTTCCATAGGCCTTTCTCACAGCAGACATTTGGGACTGATCACAGTAGGAAAGTGTTCCAGTGAGAGTTACGGTGAACAAACATGCACAGAAAAGCAAACCTTCCAAAAATAGGCAGTTTAAAAAAAAAGAGACAAGATAGCAAGTGTTGTTCCGATGAGCAAGAGACGACTAAGACACCTGCTAATGCTAATGCAAGCACCAGCGCACCATCTGACCGCTTCACTGCTTTTCTCAACAATTCCATTGACTGTACCGTGTGCCAAGCAATTCCTTTCCAAACTGAACCTTATTAAAAAATTACCTGAGGAACTCAATGGGCCAGACGTGTTTATCTGGACTTGCCATGCTATCGATCGAGAATGCCTGCGCCTGCCGGCTGGATCTAAAAGGTTTCATTAGAAGACTGCGGCCTATGTAAGTACAACTTATTTATTATTTATTTGAGTAATAAGGCCTATGCACATACATGAATAATGTTGTCATTATGTTGATATGCTCACTGATATTTTCATTTTGGTCAAGGTGCGCTGTCCCCGGCATTTTTGAAGGTGCGCTGTCACCAATAGGTTAATATTTTTTATATTTGTCAAGGTGCGCTGTCACCAATAATGTTTTCCTATTTGTCAAGGTGCGCCGTCACCAATAATATTTGTCAAGGTGTGCCGTCACCAGTAATGTTTTCCTATTTGTCAAGGTGCGCCGTCACCAATAATATTTGTCAAGGTGCGCCGTCACCAATAACGTTTTCCTATTTGTCAAGGTGCGCCGTCGATGCCTCGGCTCTGTTCAAGTGTTCCAGTGAGATTGACGGTGAATAAAAATGCACAGAAAAGCAAACCTTCCAAAAATAGGCAGTTTAAAAAAAAAAGAGACACGATAGCAAGTGTTGTTCCGATGAGCAAGAGACGAATAAGACACCTGCTAATGCTAGCACCAGCGCGCCATCTGACCGTGTTACTGCTTTTCTCAAAAATTCCAGTGACTGTACCGTGTGCCAAGCAATTCCTTTCCAAACTGAACCTTATTAAATCTTACCTGAGGCGCTCATTGGGCCAGACGTGTTTATCTGGACTTGCCATTCTATCGATCGAGAATGCCTGCGCCTGCCAGCTTAGATCTAAAAACCACTTGTGTTCTGTGTATATAAGGCCTATGCTCATACATGAATAATGTTGTCATTATGCTGATGTGCTCACTGATAATATTTTCATTTTTGTCAAGGTGCGCCGTCCCCGGCATTTTTGAAGGTGCGCCGTCACCAATAGGCTAATATTTTTGACATTTGTCAAGGTGCGCCGTCACCGATAATATTTGTCAAGGTGCGCCGTCGATGCCTCGGCTCTGTTCAAGTGTTCCAGTGAGAGTTACAGTGAACAAACATGCACAGAAAAGCAAAGCTTCCAAAAATAGGTAGTTTGAAAAAAAGACAACAGTGTTGTTTCAATGAGCAAGAGCCGAATAAGACACCTGCTAATGCTAATGCTAGCACCAGCACTCCATTTGACCATTTTACTGCTTTTCTCAACAATTCCAAACGATTCTTTTCCAAACTGAACCTTACCTGAGGAGCTCAATGGGACAGACATGTTTTATCTGGACTTTCCATTCTTATCGATCAAGAATGCCCGCGCCTGCCGGCTGGATCTGAAGGGTTTCATTAGAAGACTGCGGCCTATCATGTAAGTAGAACTTATTATTTATTTGACTAATAATAAACCACTTGTGTTTATAAGGCATATGCACATACATGAATAATGTTGTCATTGTGCTGGTGTTCCATCACTGATAATGTTTTCATTTTTGTCAAGTTACGCCGTCACTGACATCTTTCAAGGTTCGCCGTCACCAATAGGCTAATTAGCCATGACACACCTTAACAAATGATAAAAATATTAATATTTTTATCATTTGTCAAGGTGTGTCGTGACCAATAGGCTAGTCTATATTGACAACGTTTCACTTCCAGGATTGTTCCGGTGCCATCAGACATTTGTGACTGATCATAGTAGAAAAAGCATAGGTGTTACTAAAAACACTAACAATGGTTCTGTTCAAGTGTTCCAGTGAGATTGACGGTGAATAAAAATGCACAGAAAAGCAAAGCTTCCAAAAATAGGCAGTTTAAAAAAAAGTGTTGTTCTGATGAGCAAGAGACGAATAAGACACCTGCTAATGCTAATGCTAGCTCAAGCGCGCAATCTGAACATTTTACTGCTTTTCTCAACAATTCCAGTGACTGTATCGTGTGCCAAGCAATTTCTTTCCAAATTGAACCTTATTAAATCTTACCTGAGGCGCTCAATGGGACAGACGTGTTTATCGAGAATGCCCGCGCCTGCCGGCTGGATCTAAAGGGTTTCATTAGACAACTGCGGCCTATCATGTAAGTAGAACTTATTTATTAATTTGACTAATAATAAGCCTACACACTTGTATTCTGTGTATAGCTTATAAGGCCTATGCGCGTATATAAGTAATGTTGTCAATAGGCGTGTGTGCCGTCACTGATGTTTTCATTTTTGTCAAGGTGCGCTGCCACAATAATGTTTTTGTCGAAGTGCGCTGTCACCAATAATGTTTTCATATTTGTCAAGCTGCACTGTCACAGTTACGTTTTCATCTATGTCAAGTTTCACTGTGATGGTGCTGCGACACCAGATTTTGTCAAGTAGTCTAGTCTATCAATATCTTGGGATTGCTATTAGGACTCCTCTTCGATAGCACAGTAGTCTGTTTTCCTAGTAATAATCGCATATAGGCGTCAACTGTGCAGTGCATTTTGCTGTTGCTAGTTGTTTAAAAGCAGCATGCTTTCTTTCATTCGATACTGACATTGTTATGTGACGTCTGATTGTGATGGGCCGGTCCCACTTTGAACATCTTGCACTGGGGCCTGTGCTGCCTTGTCATGCCACTGTATGGGATCACAGTTTAGCGGCTTAAAAAAAACATGGTGATTATGTTTCTATCAAGATAAAACATATATTCATATATTCTAGACTAAGCATAAATTTCATGCACCAAAGCAAAAAAAAAATTGCAGTACGCTGAAAACTTAACCCTTGATCATTGCTAGAAGAAATGTTACTACAGTTTGTGCATTCACCCAGGAAGACGGAGTAGCACAAACATTAAAGAGATGTTTTGTTGCAGAAAAATATATGAAACAATAACTTTTAAAACGACTAAAGACTGATATAATATGCTGTAGATATTATTTAATTGCCTGTGAGTTACGTTTACAGTCAAGTCATACTTGTTACTGTCCTATAAGGTCTCTGCCCCTACATGTTGTTCTACAGTGGCCACAAGATGGCTGTGTTCACCAAGACTTGACATGAAGGGACTCTGCAACACACAAGGAAGGCATGGATGGTTTCTGTTCATGGTGCAAATCATTGAAAAAAATAAACAATCAGGCTAATGAGAAAGTTTGGACAGTTAAATGAACACAGCAGCCACTATAAAGTATTGTCTGACAGGTGGCTGAGAGTCTTCAAATGTCAGCAATCAACTGAAGTAGCTGCTATGCTTAAAGTGCACCTGAGCAAGGCATTTACCTGAAAAGGAATCTAATTACAATACAGTAAAGAGGCTTAAAGGCTGGCTGATGATGCTGAAGATAAAAATCCAATCTGTGACATCCTCTGTCTGTGTTGTTCAGTGCTGTTCTTTTGTGATTGAGTTGTGTAGTCAACATTTATCTGATCGTTATCTTGCTCTAGTTTTACCTCAATTACTGGTTTCCTGTAAGTCCCAGAATGCGTTGTGGATAACTTCTCGGAGATTGAATACATTCAGCTGCAGGTTTTACATATGACTAGAAAATGTGGAATACTGATTCCAACAATATGCTGAGGAAAGTGAGAATCATCCTATTAAGAAGAAGTGAGAATTTCACCCTCATTTTCAAAATGTGTTTTACATATATTGAAGCTGCATTGCAGATTGTTTAAAACTAAACTCTATTGTGATTTGCTGGAACTATCTGAACATGATGTCATGCTGTCTAAGCATGGCTGGTTATCCACAGGGATAAAAATGCCAGGTACAGTGCCAGCAGGAGACTTTTGTGGACTTTTCCCCTCAAACGATTAGAAACAAAGTAAGAAAAAAAAACAGGAGCTTTTTTTTTTTTTTTTTTTTTCAGACTGGCATTCGCACATAGTTTTGGCTTAAGGCCTTCAGGTAAACACTACCATGCTTTCATCTTTGTCTCTAGCTGTCTGTCCATCTCTGTCTCTAAGCCAATGCGGTGAAAGAATGACAAACACGGAGGCCAGAGACAACAGACAGGGATGAGCTAATCCTTGTTGTGTATAATTCCAGACATTCCGATGGGGTGTTGTTCCCAGGCGGGCTAATCGGTGAGTGCCGACACAGCGCTCGCGCCGGGGCTTTGCGCTAAACAAACAAACACAGGCCTTAGAGCCACAGAGAGTGGAAAGCTGATGCCAAACAGGCAAGTGTTAACATATAGAGACACTCTTGTCCCCAGGTATGCATGGAAAGACGTATCTGGAAACGCGTACGTGTACATAGGAGGAGAGTCGGAGAACTGGGACAAAGGGGAAAGGTTCAAGGGTGAAAAAAAGAGAATGGATTGGGGGGATGGGAAGATTAGAGGAAATCACTGTCACTCCGGCATTTAAAATGATGGAAAGTCTACATTCATAAACATTTACTTCTTATAGGGAAGTTTGGAACTGGCCAAAGAAAACTGTACTATCTGGTAAGCCTGTCTTCCAAGTGACCCATAAATTACAGTTGGGTGAAGAGTACAGGAGGATAGAGACTGTAATTAAAAAATGAAGGGATAAATAGATAAACAGAGTTGAAAGAAAGTAAGAGGTACTGTGGGTCCAAGTGGTGACAGATGACAGGGTAAAGAACCTCCTGTAGATGAAAGAATGAAAGATGGGGATAATCAGATGAGAGCCAGGGAGAGGACGAGCCGACAGGGAGCCCGGAGAGAAGACAAGCTTGTCGAAGGAGGAGAGACAGAAGGGCTCTCAAAGAAAGGTACAGTGCGCATTGGTAGGTCCTGTTGATGAGAATAGGAAAAGCTCTCTCGCACACAGAGGCGTCTTTGTTTCTTTTGTGAGTCATTCTAGAAAGGGCACAGCTGTAAACAGTCGAGATCAGTCCATTAGGCCTCGAGGTGCCAGAGCTCCAGTGTTGACTGTGTATCCGGAAAGAAACGGCAAGCTTGAGTCATCAATAAACAGAACAGTCAGATGAGTGTGTAAGTGTGTGTTGGGGGGGGTGTAATAGGAGGAGGAGTGAAGGGTTTAGGGGGATAATGGCGCAGAGTAGCACGGGGCAATGATCTCATGCCTCTCCCAGCTGGCAAACAAGGCCTTTTCCATGGGCTCCTATCTCTCTGTAACCCCTCTGCTCTCTCTCTCTCTCTCTCTCTCTCTCTCTCTCTCTCTCTCTCTCTCTCTCTCTCTCTCTCTCTCTGCTCAGTGTTTACACTGGATAGAAATATTTTGTGGCAGTGGTGGCGATTCTTTCCATCCCTGGACTCTCCGTAAATGCCTCAATTCAAAGCGAGTGAAAAGGAGAGCGAATAATCCCTTCCCCACATAATCAAACATAACCTTTAGCGTTACTTCCTGCCTTTTTTAATTAGCAGTCACCTCGCTCATTTTCAACAGGACTAGGGCAAATCATTAGGGATTGCGCCATGAATGCCAGGTCACTGGTAGCTCGGCAATAAAAGGCTGTGCAAGCCAAAAGAAGCCCCGAGCTAGTGACCTCAGTGGAGTCCCTGGCCTTTGTCAGCTTCGTTGACCTCTGACCTGTCTTGACCCCGGCACACGCCAGGCCTGCTCTCGACTCCCGCCCCTCCTCTAGCTTGTGTTTGTTGCCACGTTAAAGCCATGTGAGTACTTGCAAACAATCAGCCCCTACCAACCCTCGAGACACACACACACACACACACACACACACACACACACACACACACACACACACACACACACACACACACACACACACACACACACACAGTCCATCTGTTGGAAGGCAACCTGTGACCCTTGACATTTCAGTAGTTGAGGTCAAGCCACGTGCCTCTTGGCCATCTGCGGTGATTCCACACTCCGGTGTGAGTGTTTGTGTGTGAGACATGGGCAAGAGTACCACTACAGTACTACAAAGATAACAACAAAACAATGGCAAATGCAGCAGCCGGGACACAATGACCTCACTCAGAACAAAAATTGTTGCCGAAAGAGGGTAAAATGCAGGGTTAAAATGTAACTGACTTGGGACTCAAAAGGTTACACCAAGAAATTACTTTTTCTTGTTTTAACAGTCATGAAAAACATAAAAAAAAAAAAAATTTGACGTCTTCGGAAATACTTTCACTTGCTAGTAAGTCGATTAGCTTAGCACAAAGACTTGAGGCAGGGGGAAACGGCTACCTTGGCTCTGTGGAGGTTACAAAATCTTGTTTTACACTTCAGTTTTTGAACGGACTAAAAAAATTGCATATAACGTGGTAATGTTTTTTGCCAGTCTAACCAGCTGCTGGCTGTAGCTTCATACAGTATGTAACATTCAGACATGGGAATGGTATCAATGCTCTCATTTAACTAGGCAAGATATGTTATTAAATTGTCTTGAAATGTCACCACTAATGAAATTCTCTTCACCTTCATTGTATTGTGGCACCAACAGAAATATCAGAGACAGATACTGTATCTCAAAACCCAAACAAACAAACCCTTTAATCGCCGTCCTTAGTGGCTTCAAATGAAGAGATCTCCTTGTGTTTTTATTATGAAATGAAACCACAAAGATTCAACATGATTGAAGCGTGTTGCATGTCTTTTTGTCCGTCAGCCCTCAAACACTTTGATCCGGTGAGATGTCTTTGTTAGGGTGAAAGCTCCCCCAAATCACAGCGCTCCTGTCTTCACTGCGAGAGCTCTGATTGGCTGAAAAAGAATAACTAGGAAACACAATACAGAAGCTGTTTTTTCTGCAGGGGGTGGATGGAGTGTGTGTGTGTGTGTGATGACCCCCCACTGTGTGCTAAGCAGAGAGGGTGGGGGTTAGGGGCCCGTGGGTGGATGAGTGCCAGGCCTTTTTCCTGCAGTTCTATAAGGTGTGTGTGTGCGCGTGCGTGTGTGTGTGTGTGTGTGTGTGAGAGGAACTGGCATGGCTTCAAAAAGATCTGCCAACCCCCCTTTTGTTGTTACAGGCCCACTGCACTAGACCACAGTCATATTCTATACACAGTGTTGGGAAGGATACTTTCAAAATGTATTCCATTACAGAATACATGCCCAAAAATGTAATTTGTAACCTATTCCATTACATTAATCAATCTGAGTAACATATTCTGAATACTTGGATTACTTCCACATTGAATTGCATTTTCTAAGTGTAGGAATGCGGCCATCAAATCCTGCTTACTAAACAGGCCTATTCTGGTTGGTTCTTCTGCTCCAACTGGCTGAATGTGCAACCCAGTCTCACGGCAGTTCGTGAAATGTTCACGTAATTTTATCTATTGATTCGTGTACACGGACACGTTTATCTCTCTTCTTTTTTTTTCTCGTGATGGGACGCATCTTTTGTGATCACGGCACGATTCTTTCTGCCAGTCAGGCTGCAGCAGAGAAGCTTTGCCATTATTGGTATTTTTAGCCCAATATCCACTGTTTTAATCAACATTTATTCATGAGATCTTTATCATGGTTTAGATTTATTTCTTTTAATGTTATTTTGGTCTTATGACTAGGGAATCTGGATTGCTTTGTTGTTGATATTTTTAAACTATAATGCTACATCTATCAACATTTATTTAGATGTTATCATGGTATTAATTTCTTTATTATTTCGGTCTTATTACCGGTGAAATATTACAGTATGCTGTAAGACAGAACACGATATGGGCCGAGCTGGGCTCATGCGAAGCAGATATTCCACAATGCAATGCAGGCATTCATATCAGAGAATTTGACAGCAAATAGCTCATTATTTCGTTTTCATATCGGGGCTTCTGGGAAATGCATGGAGTTGCCTTAATTTATTTAGAGCGTAAATAAACTCGTGAAACAGAAGTATCGTCACGTAATCCATTGATTTCAACAATGTAACTGTATTCTAAATACAAACTATTTAAATTGTTACTGTAACGGAATACAGTTACTCATAATTTGTATTCTGAATACGTAACGCTGGTACATGTGTTCCGTTACTCCCCAACACGTTCTATACAAGATATCAGGATCCCATCGTGTGTGTGTGTGTGTGTGTGATGGAGAGGCATCTGCTAATACTGACTTATTGACAAAGAAGGATAGAAGAAAGGGAAAGGAAGAGATACTAGTTAATTACACAGGGGAGAGAAAGAGAGATGAGGGTAGGTAAAGAAAAGTTAATAAGATGCACAGTAAAGTCAGAGCAGAACAAAAGAGATTACTGTGGAAAAGAAAGTATAAAGTTTGGGAGAGACAGGTGGGAAAAGACACACATTCACCACCTACTATACATCGCAACACTTGGAGGAAAATCAGTGCTGGTATTCACATATGGCTCACATACTGACCAGCTATGTGAGGCTGGCCTTTTAACCACTGAGTATATCAGTGTGATATACTGCTACTTAAAATCCAAGGCGATGCCAACGATGCACTGTAACCTCCATATGGGATTTCTTTTTCATGCATATCACATATGGGCATTCACTGCAGGTTGTATTTCTGAAGAGTGATTTACAAATAAAATTAAGTATTTTTTGTCATTTTCTTTCTACTAATACTACAAATTCCTATTAGAGCCCAACTGATACATCAGCCATGTTGCAATTATTGGCTGATTTTTAGCTCATCACAGACCCATCAGTATCCGCTTATAAGCCAACTCTTAAGTTCCAAGATATTGCAGTGTATCCATTACATATTTTGTCCATGAAAGACCACTGACAAATTTATTTTTTAACTTATAGAACATACTTTTGTCACTATCTATATTTAAGGCATCCTCATCAAAAATGTGTGTTTATGATATGGTATACTGCTAAAACAAAGAGGCTGGTATATTGTTACGTGACATTTTAAGACCTTTAAGATCAATATTGGCAGTGTCAAACGTCTAGTATCTGATTGGACAGATACAGAAAGATGAAACTCCATTCAATAATTCCCCAAGTATCTATGCAAAAGTCTTTTTAGTTCAACATTTCCTCTTTAAAATGGCTTTGGGAGGGTTTTTCTTCACAGCCAGTATAGACAGTAGCATAGATTACACTGACCAATTTCAAGGCACATATCTGCGTGTGAGTATTGTTTTCAGACAGACTTGACAAAGTGTGAACCCGTCCTTTAAGGTTCTTTAAACATTTATTTTCCTGCAGATGATCTCTTCCAGGAAAATGAAGCTTGTGACTCAGCTTGGGCTGCATCCAACATTCCAGTCCTCACAGTATATGGTGATAAACAATACAGTACTGGCAGAGCGCCCTGGCTGCCACCGCACACTACGGTTACAGTGCAGCAGTGGTGGAATGGCAGATGAACTCGTTGGCCTTTTATGTAGTAAATGATGGAAAAAAAAATTGCATTGTTCAGCTTGAGGGATGCACATTGTGTACCTCCACAGCAATGTATTTCATCATCACAGCATATCCATATGGTTGGCCTACATTCAGCCCGCGTCCCTTCACATATAAGGCCCCTGTGGGAATTCAATTCCGCTGTAATCATGATGGTTGGATCCCTCCACCTCACACACCCCTCTTCCCCCCTCCAACCTTTTATTATTATTGTCACCTTAGGGGCCAGATTTGGCCCCATTGGCCCCGAGACCTTTCCGAGGCGCACATCCCCAGGGAGCACAACCCGTACCATACATCGTGGTGTTTGCATGTGTGAATCATGTGCGAGTCATATTTCTGCATGCATTTGCATTATTTTCTGTGACTGTTGAGTCTAATGGCCTGTAAATGTGAAGCAGCGGACAGCCATGTTCGGATAAAAACAAACCTGATTTTAAAATGGTGGAAGTCCTCTTAGTGCACTTTGTGATGTCCCTCTTGGGGAAAGCTCTCGGTGTGGACATCAGAGTGGCCCTGAGGGTCAATGCCCTGTAATTATACTACAATACCCATGGGGCTAGCTCATTAATGCCAAAGCACTGATGGACTGTTGATAATTGCCATTTCGGAGAGGCGAAGGTTTGGGAGGAGGTGTAGCTGAGGTCACACACCAACACCTTCAGCTAAGAGATGTTGAGGTAGCATTTTCAGTCAAGCGGAACATTTTGTACACCAGCTGTGCCTCACATTTTGGTTTGCTTTAGATTAAGTCACTCAAAACTCATTCCCTCCCCCCACATTTTATGTATGTCGTCATGTCATGCTGTACATGTAGAGCTTCCTGTTTGGGGCAAAAACTGTTGTGTTAATGCTAACATGGCAACATGCAATGATAACGTTAACCTGTTGATTTTTAGTACAGTAGGTAGGTATAATGTATGTTACCATCTTAGTTTAGCGTGTCAGCATGCTAACATTTGCACTAAACACAAAGCACAGCGGAGGCCGATGATGGGTCATTATTTCTGCTGATATTTGGTCATTAATCAAAGCAGCTATTGGACAAATTTAAATTTTGACATGATAATAGGGCACGATGGAACATTTAGGGATCATTAAAATTATTACAATTCATCCAGAAGCGGGCATGAACGTCTGTACCAAATTTCAATGCTATAGAGCCATGCTGCTAGCATGGCTACCTTGATTAAAACGTGGGCTAGTAGACTACCTAGTGCCTAGGCTTGTCATGTCCCTCTCGGGCACATCCTAACCAAACACTTTGTGAGAGTACGTGACAGTCACTTTTTTAATTGGGAGTACAGCTTAAGAGAGATTTAACCATCAAATCCATCGAGTCCCTTTAGGATTATCCTGTGACATACTCATCCCTCAATATTAAAGGTTTATCATGGATCGTATAAATTATGTTATATTCTATACATGATATATAATTCAGCATTTTCAAACCAAACCACAGTGACAACTACATGTCAATAATGGATGAATATAGCTGAGCTGCTCTGTAATGGAACGTGTGTGTGTGTGTGTGTGTGTGTGTGAGAGAGTGTGAGAGAGCCTACTTTAAGGTTGATCCACAATTCATCTAGTTGCCAATCACGTCCCCATGACAGGCTGTCTCCTGCCACTGGAACAATGCATCAAGACACAAAGAGCCAGACACTTGTTACCACTCTCACTGAGCATTGTGTCTCTCTGCCCTTTTATCTTTCCTGCTTTCCTCCCCGCCTCCTTCACTTTTTTCCCTTATTTCCACCTACCACTCTTTCTAGTCAATCCCATTTCCTGCATTTCTATATACAGTCCGGGACTATGGTGATACAAAGTCCAGGAAATAAGTGGACCATAATGTGATACTACTAACCTATGTACAAGAAAAATATCTTACTTTCTGTATTGTTTATTATAGTGGCAAATCGTCAAGACTTGAGAGAATAATTTTATAAAGTCAAAAATGTTCACCACTATTGTTTTGTGTGTGAATAAAATTTAAATAACGTAAGATTCAATTTCCACTACAGGCATGCAAACTGGTCCGGGGTAAAAAAGATGAGAAGGCTCACTGGACCTGCAACCCCCTAGGGGGGGTACGGGGGCATGCAGCTGGTGCGCTTTGAGAGCAAAAATAAGAGGCTAGATCTATGAAGAATCTGTGCTCTAGTAAACAATGGTGTGTGCTTGTAAGCAATTTAGCCATAAACACATTGTTTGTATAGATATGAATGGTGATGGCACGGCAAAAAAGTCACACCCACAAAGCATGGTCCAAGAGACGCGGTTCAGTTCACAAATGGTCAAAACACAAAATCGACTAGAGCGTACATTTGAGTCATCAAAGAAATATAGCAAAAGTGGTTAGCAGTGTTGAATTGGTTTATTTATAACTGGTAGATAACAGGCTGTTGATCAAGTTGACAAAATCCCACCATTAGATATTTCTATTCTTTAGTGAACTATTTTTAGAGTGTGCATGCGTGTCCACACAGGCAGGCTCTCTGTGTCCTGTTCCTCCGTGGCGATGACGGCTAAAAAAATAATGCCAAACAAATTTGAAAGTGTGTGTGGGGGGGACACACAAACACAATTTTGCAAAGTGGGGGGGGGGCATGTCCCCAGTAAAAATTATGCCCTAGCGCGCGACACACACACACACACACACACACACACACACACACACACACACACACACACACACACACACACACACACACACACTCTCTGCACAAATAAACAGACACGTTGTGTAAGGAGCGTGTTTTAGGTATCATGTTTCTTTTGTACCGATGAGTGTACATTGTGCATTATGTGAATGTTTGTCTAATAACCATACAGGCACGTGTGCATCATTTGTGGTTGTAGTGAATGTAATTAGGGGGTGGGCCACTTGTTTGTTGAAGGTTGCAGCGGTACACACGCACACATACAAGGATTTCTTTTCGCTGTGGAATAAAGGAAACAATCCACCGAGGACCCTAAAAAAAGGTGGGATGTGCATCAAAGAGGGGAGGGTGGAGGGTGGAGGGTGGAGGGCGGTGTGTGTGTGTGTGTGTGTGTGTGTGTGTGTGGGGGGTGTCAGGAGTCAGAGCAGATGGCAGACATTGCTGACCCTCCCCCTTTACAGTACTCATTCTTTCCTCACCCTCCTCCTCCCCCATGGCAGCACAGCGGGTTACGGAGTAGGGGCAATTAACAAGCAGGGAGGAGGTCCCTCCACCCCACCCACCATCCACCTCCACCCAAGTGTGTGTGTGTGTCACGGAGGACTACTCCATCAAGCTGCAGGGGGGGGGCCCTAAAGTGCGCTCACACACTCTACCTCCTGTGTTCACAGCTCCATTAGTGATGCCAGAGACAGATGCAAAGAGGCTTGACACCTGTCAATCAGAAATCCCCATTTTTAAATACAGATACACACACACACACACACACACACACACACACACACACAGATTTGTAAGCATGCACATGTGGCCAGAACATAAACTGATGCACACATGCATGCAAACAGACAAACACTCAAAACCCCTAACTGTCTTATATCGATCAAACAGAAGCACAAATTGAGAGCTTCAACCAGCGATCAATTTATAAAATTTTAGCTTTTTCCTGGAAGGATAACACTCAAATAGAATTTCCAGGCTTGAAAATTAACAATAATCACGCTACTATCTTTGCAATCAGTGGTCTTTTCCACCTTGTCTTTGCTCCCTCCCTTTTTCCTCTTCATTTCTTCCCCTCTTTGCCTTTCACCCTCCTCTCTCCTCTCCCTCTTCTGCCCCCACTCTCTGTGGCACGGCCTGTCATGTACAGCCTATGATTAGAATAATAAGACTAATTAAATCCATATCGCTGAGGCTGTCTCTCGAGCCCAGCAGTGTATGTCTGTGTGTGTGCCCACCCTGCTACTGTTGCCTACCGTTCCAGCTAGGCTCCACAAATGACAGCGGGTTACTGTGGAAAGCCCTTTAAAACATAAACAAACCATTATAAATGCTCAGCTGTTGAACGGAGTTCTTTGGCCTTCACAAATAGGCAGCACGTATAGACTTTCCATTTAAGGCTGCGTCAAAGAGTGGGAGACTCTTAAAAGAGCCAAGAGAGGGAACAGTAACACTGTGTATAAATAGAGGGAGAGAGAGCTGTAAAAAAAACAGGAGAGTGAATAGCAATATTGTGTATCAACAGAGACGGAGACAGAAAGTGAGACCAACTGAAAGCTACGACAGAATAATAGCACAGTGTATAAACAAAGGAAAGAAAACCGAGTCGTACAGAAAAAAAGAGCGAGACAGACAGGGACCAGTGGTGGAAAGAAACTACCTAAGTACATTTACGTAAGAACTTTACCCAAATACAATTTGAGGTGCCGGTTCCTTTTACGCTACTACTTCACTAGATTTCAGAGTCACATAGGTACTTTTTGCTTGGGTAAATACATTACAATACAGTGGATTTTAGTTTCTTTCCCAAGCTCTTTTTCATGCAACTACTTTGCACTTTTCGGTGCCTTTTTAAGGAGAGACCAAAAGTCCAAAAGTGTGCACTGTTATCCCTGGAGTCAACGGAGATGCACAGAAGACCCCAAATTCTTCGAGAGTGATTGGGGAGGAAGTGGGATGCAGCCAAGAGGAAGCTGTAATGGCAGGCTTTGTGTATAAACACCTATTCCTTTAGACTCTTGTGTTGTCCTTTGGGTCCTGGTGACCTGAAGGACAAAACAAGGGTTAATACAGCACCTTAGTGCTTGTTTGTACAACATTTTGGTCAGCTTAAACTGTGTTTAAATGTGCTCTAGAAATAAACTTTACTTACTTACTTACTTACTTTACAAGAGACAGGGTTTAGAGAGCAATTCTCAAAAAAGTAAATGGAAGTACATAACCCTTGTGTTGTCCTCCGGGTCACTGGGACCCGAAGGACAACACAAGGGTTAGATGTGGTCGGATGACATGTTCTATGACCTTATTTGGTTGAAACACCAGAAAGTGGCAAATTTTGTTTCCACATCCTTGCAAAATAGGTGGTTCTAGATGCTCAGGGTCGTAGTGAAGACTTGAGCTCTTCCAGTCAGGCAGTAAGTTAACACATCATTCATTCCTAACTGCAAACCATGCCACATCTCTTTTGTGAAGCGGTTTATACTCCTGCAGAAGGTTATACAAAATTGGATGTTGAAACCCAGCTAATATGACTGCATACCTTTTGGATTCTCTGATTTTCTCCATTCTCAAGGCCATCGAGGTGGTTTTGAAATTGGTCAACATGCACGTCAAAGTTCCCCGAAGTAACGCCTCATGGTAAATTAACTCCAGCGATCCAATGATTGCTCAGATTCAATTGAAATGAACTGATTTTAGTCAAATGTGTTACAGTCATAAATGCTGGTGTGACCCACCAGGGCCAATGTTTTTACAATGTAATTTTCTAAATATAATTTTATAACAATGACAGGGGCCATTCTGTCTGCAAAATTAGTACTTTTTAACTTAAATTTTATGTTAAATATATACTGTATTTTAAGTGACATTCTTAAAGCAGGCCCTGTACTAGAGTATTTTTATTATATATTTATATTATTGATACTTTTACCTACGTAAATCATGTGAATACCTCTTTCATCACTGACCGCGCCTCAGACACAGAGAGAGAGAGAGAGAGAGAGAGACAGATGGGGAGACAGACTTGAAGTCCTGGGCTCCAGGTTACAGAGGACTCTTTCTGTGGAAAGAGAAAAGCGCGCCTTTCCCTCTATCTGCGCCTTGTTCCCTGTTCGGGAGGGTTTACGTTTTCTATTAACCATGTGGTACTGATGGGGGCAGCTCAGGGGATCCCCTACCTGATATAAAACACACACACACACACATACACACACACACACACACACACACACACACACACACACACACACACACACACACACACACACACACACACACACAGTGAAGTTCTGTCAGTGTTGCAGACTGTCTGTCTCCTTGTCGATCCAGCGGTGACGGTAACTAGGTGTAATGGCCAGCCTGTGGTTAGCAACTCTATGGGCCTATTCACAAGCCCCTCACCTCACTTACACACACACACACACACACACACACACACACACACACACACACACACACACACACACACACACACACACACACACACACACACACACACACAGTGTTTACAGTGGTGTATTTGGACTGAGCTGCAAATTGAAACATATTTCTTTTTCCATCCAAAAGCGTAAAGGGCATCCCTATTTTCCCACTGGGAAGAGGTGTGTGTGTGTGTGTTTTGTTCATGTTCAACTGCAGGGTCCATTTTGGCTGAGGGCCAAAAGCATTACCATACAAATCCAAGTGGCGCTGCCCCCACATTCTCAGCCAAGTTATACTAAATGGATTATGGATTTTTTTCACGAGCAAGTAAACCTTTATGTACTGGCTCATAGGTATTCCCAGGGCTGTATATGTAACATGCTTAGAGTTGTGAAGCCTATTGTATATATTTGGCTGAAGTTAAGGGAGAAACTATAACATGAATGATCATCTGTGGATATTTTATGGAAGCAGTCATCTCTGTTGGGAATTTCACACTTTATTCTTTAAACAACATGGCATCATGACTTTGCGTAAATATATACGCCACTTTCATAAAGCCAAATGGCGTGTTATTTTACGCCATTTTCAGCTATCCACGTGTATGATACACGCTGGAAACAGCTGATGTAAACAGACCCACCACGTGGCCTCGCCACATTGCGCGTTATCGCGAGAACGCGACGTACTATCGCTAGAACAACGTCACACGCCTGGCAAGAAAAAAAAAATGGTTGAGTTTAGGAAAAGAACACAGGGAAAGGCTTTAGTAACAAAACAGTGACAAAAACACGGAAAATAACGACTAAAACACGCTTACGACAACAACAAATGGTTGAGTTTAGGAAAGAAACATTGGGTAAGGCTTATTAAAAACAAAAAATTAAAAACAAAAAAACGGCCGAAAAATCGCCACACGCGAGGTGCGAACCCAGCCCATACATACGCCAATTCATGAGATCAGTCTGCTTTAAAGAAAATGCAACAATTTTGGAGAAAGGAAATAAATGCGTACCCTTACGGCATTGCCTGACGTGCACCTCTTCAAAAATCTAACTAAACAGGGTGCCCAGATAGCTCAGTTGGTAGAGTGGGCGCCCATATATAAGGGTTTGCTCCTCGACGCAGCAGGCGCGGGTTTGACTCCGACCTGCTGTCCTTTGCAGCATGTCGTTCCCTCCTCTCTCTCCCCTTTCATGTCTTTAGCTGTCCTGTGCAAATAGAGGCCTAAAATGCCCCAAAAAGAGCAAATAAAATGTAACTAAACATCGCGGCATGCAGACTGCAACAACTGATTGGTCCATTGGTAGCAATGCTGGCTGCTCCTTCTCCGTGAACATGGACCAAATCGAGTAGAGGTTAATTGAATTGAATTGAACTCTAACATGATCCACTCAGTTTCTGTCACCATTCTTTGGAGTACTTGAAGAAACTCAACACCGTGGCATAGAAACCCTGCAACTAACGTTTTGGTGGTGTAATTGCACAGAGATGCAGACACACCGTAAAACACAAGTATAAATGCTCGCAATGCTCTGCGTCTACGGGCAACTATAAATCAGCTTCATCCATGGATGGATGGACGGATGGCTTTAAGGGCCCAGACACATCTAGCTGACTTTAAAAAAGTGGCGCTGACAAAGGACGACTGATCAAATGTTTTTGATAATTAATTTAATGTCACACTTGAACTCACCACAGAGGTTACAGCTGATGATTGACAAGCGCATGCATGTGTAAAGAAACCTACCTAGCTTACAATTTTTATGGAATTCACAGTATGAAGTATGAATTTAAGATAGCAACAGCAGTTGTTCTTCATAAGTGGTTGAACACACTTTTTTTTACAGACCCTTTTCATGTTGAGTGTGTGATACCCAAAATACTCAACAGGGCTTGCAGACAAAGGACAGCTGTTGGCTCCTTTGACACAGTATGGCAGCTTTTACGATCCTCCAATGGCGGCCGCAGCAGTCAGGATAGTGGCATCTGCTCATAGGTATGTGCTGTCATTGCTTGAGTTGCTTACATTTTTTAAACCTATCCAGTTGAGTGCTTTTCTACAGTCAAATATATTTTGTTATCATAGCAGTATAACCCTAGGAATTACATATTTAATTTTGAGCATGGTTTGTGGGAAACCCGTTTTCTGTTTGTGTTTTAGTTTCATTCATAGAATACAATACAAAATGCACACAGCAGAGCCTGAGGTTTGAGTCTGTTCTCATGCGAGCACCTTTACTGATGATGGTGTTGTTGAGGGAGCAGTGCGTAGTGTCAGCGCTTGCACTAGGCAAGATAAATGCAGTGAAGATCATTCGAACAAAGCCTGGATGCTTTAGACAGCACTAACAGATTAGCAGTCAGGAACCGGTATAGGAGACTGCACTACTCAGTATGACACAATGTGCCCTGCTATGACATTAACTTCCACGATGACCTTCGAAGTCACTGTTCCATAATCTTTAGTGACTATTATTTGCCACTGTTCATCACACCCCCAACCGGCTCCGTCAGACACCGCCTATCAAGAGTCTGGGTCTGTCGAGGTTTTTCCTTGCCACTGTCGCAATAGCCACTGCTAATGCTTGCTCTTGAGGGAATTACTGTAATTGTTGGGGCTTTGGAATTTATATAGTGTGGTCTAGATCTACTCTATCTGTAAAGTGTCTCGAGATAACTCTTGTTATGATTTGATACATAAATAAAATTGAATTGAATTGAATCTTATTAAAAAGACCCCAAAAAAATGCCAAAAGCTTCTATACTGACATTTTTTTAAATGTTTTTTTATTTCTGAAAAAGAAGTTGAAACTTCAGTGAAAGAACATAATAACCCATTTTCACATAATAAAAGCTTTACAAAGCAGTGACCTTGCACTTGCTATTCAAACAGAGCAGACCGATGAATTGCTCTTTTCTTTTGACTATCGTAGTCAAAATGTAAATATTTCAAATCTGTCTGTGCATGCATATATATATATATATATATATATATATATATATATATACACATACATACACACACACATATATATATATAATATATATATTTTTTTTCTTCATGTCTCATTCATTAACCCTTTTTATGCTGTGTTCGACTTTTTACCCAGGGGTCACTTGAGGAGAAATGCAAATGACTCCTTCCTCTACTCCGCCAACCTCCCCGACGACCCCAATCACACTCCTCCGGCTCCAAAAGCTGCTTCCTTCTAATTCATGCAGAGAGACCCAGTCATTTACAACGGCCTTAAGTTCCATTCTGAGTGGATTTGAATGGATAAAAGGGAAAGTCGAGCAAAGAAAAGCTATGAAAAGGTTTCTGTAGGTCACTCCGGCTACATCTGTTTTCTGGCTCACCTTTGCATCGTGTCAACTGGATTTGAAGAGATTTGATCCAGACGGTGTGTGCATGTGAGTCTGTTCTCCACAATGCCAGGGGGGTGAGATAAGAGGAATATGGATGGTGATTCTTACTAAGAAGGGTGAAATTAAACCCTTTTCCCCCCTCCCTGTGAGGCTAATGCCAGTCTAGATTTGTATGGAAATCAGCTGCAGGAGAAGCTTTCCTCAGGTAGAAGGTCAGCGCTCGTAAATGTTTGAAATAAGAGTTCTACTGCAGAGGTATATGTTCAAGCTTTACAACGGAAGATGAAGAGGTAATTTGGATGCATCTCATAATGGGAGCTGCGAAAAAAAACAGTTATTGATGCAAGTCTTGTTTCATTAAATACAAAAGGGCAAACAGGTTTTAGCTTCAACAATAGAGAAAAACAACCACATTAGTCGTTAAAAAGGTGACAATGCAGCCATAGAAATTATGGTTTTGGTTTGTCCAGAGCAAAAGACCAAATACGTTATAGAGCCTCAAAGTCCAAAGGTGGCAAGAGACTGGGGTTCGATAGGTCAACAAAATGTCAGACAATTTCCTACCCAAAGTCAACGTTGGATTCTTCTAAATATGACCATAATCTTTACCTAACCTTAACCAAAAAGTTATTTTAACCCAAGCCACATAATTTTTGTGCCTAAACCCAACCAAACCTTAACCATAAAGTAGTCAGATCAGAAAGTTGTTTATAAGCTTGCCGATAGGGGCGTCAGATTAGAAAATGTATGTCGTTCTGGAGGGGAATTCCAAACAATAATTTAAAATTGTGGAGCAATAAAGGCAGCCCGATTTTAAAAGTAGCACTGCTGATATTGCACATAATTGATTGTTTTTTTTGCCAGTGGCACGATTTTGTTGTATAGGGAGGTGGACGAGTGAGTCAACAGAGCATGTGACTTTGACATAGTAGACTGCTAGTTGTTTTGCGTTTACTATGACAGTCAACATTGGTTACTTTTTACTGGCTGGAATGGAAACGGGGATGTTGGGCTTATGTGGTATGCAACTTCACCATTAGGCATGAGGACGACCTTTCCCTAACAAAGTACTTTTTCCTTGACCCGAGTAGGGCCTAAAACTATACTGTAACCATAGAGGTGGCAGATGGCTGATACGGTTTGTTCTGTAAGGAAATTACAAATAATATATTGAATAACGATTACATTTTTCCTTGAACAACTGGATTAGCTTGGCACAAGCAACAAC
This sequence comes from Perca fluviatilis, assembly GCF_010015445.1. Classification (NCBI taxonomy): domain Eukaryota; kingdom Metazoa; phylum Chordata; class Actinopteri; order Perciformes; family Percidae; genus Perca; species Perca fluviatilis. The sequence goes on from NC_053134.1 coordinate 17,381,990, forward strand.
TGATGGTTTGTTCTTGGCCTTGGAAACAGTTAGTTGACAAAACAATCACAAGGTACAAGGTCCATTAATGGTCCAATATGTAATACTGACAGCTAGCGTTTAAAATGGTTATTGCAGTCCAAATTCAAAATACTGAAAAGAGTCGTCTCCCCTGGCCCCTCCTCCCCAGTGTCGAAAGCCATGGGAGTTGCTAGGTTGACAACGCTAAACCCAACGTCACACAATGTCAATGTTAGCTTGATGCTAGTCTCACATTGCCAGACATTACTCCGCAGTGGAGTTGCTGGATGCTGCTATGTTGACTGTTATAAAAGCCCTTGCAGAGCTCTGTGCCCGACTGACAGACACCTTTTCTGGGCTTAACGTCACTGCAACAGCCGCTAAAAAGACCGCAACCTCACGGTCATCTGTACCCAGGGCACAGTCACTGTCTGTCGGCTACACCCGCTGAACAGAAGCAGGGAAACTATTTCGACGGGGGAGATTGTTGGTACTACTTTCCAGACGCGTTATACAGCATGTCCATAAACTGTACAGTCAGTACATTACACATTATGGTTTGTTTGTAATAAAGTGGGAATCATCTTACTGTCAAACATATCACAACCGTGAAGCTGGCGATGGTAACATTAGCCACAATAACATAACATTACATACATTGCAAAGCGACCTGTAGAGAACACTGTGTCCCAATCCAACAATTCAGGCTACGGGGTGTTTTTCCATAGTTAAATTGCATGTTTCCATTATGAGGAAGTCAAACTTGCGGTTTTTGGCATTTGTCATGGATTCTGCGTTAGCAGATGGTGGCGTTAGCACCAGTCAGGATTACTTCACTTGCTGTGTTTAAATTTTCCAAAGTCCACCAATGCACACAAACTTTACTAGACTACGGGATGAACACAGTGTGAGTGTATATACTGTATGTTCAGTGTGTCTCTCTACCTTTCTCTAATGCAACAAAAGGAGCCATCTGTAGCCTTTGCCTTAGTTGGAGGATAAGCCGAAGCCTATCCAGCCCTCTCAGGACTGATCTGCATTGGGCCGGCGTCCTCATAATCCTATTAGCAGTGGGGGATTTCTTCAGATCCAACCAGGGGTATGGAAGGCAGATAAACTGAAAGACAAAGAGCCACAGGAGTGTTTCACTCTATGAGGAGATTGCAGCTTTTGGTGAAAACCTGATAGATAAGGCAGGAAAGCAAGAACTCACTGTTGAATGTGATTGATACTTATGGATACCAAATTGCAGCTGAGTGTGAGGATATTTCAACTATAGTTTGGTTACAAAATGTTTAAAGCAACGCTAATCAATATTTTGATGTTAAGAATGTGTCATGACTGTGTGTAATGGGAATGGAGTCACTTTTAGTGAAGAACCCACAGAGGATTATCATGTGACTTTGCTATTATCAGATCAGTCTATTTCATTCAGGAGGTAGCAGAGACAAGAAAAAAAGCTTATAGTGTAAATATGGGACATTTTCAGCGTCTATAAAAACAACTCCAAATGAATGCTACACCCGTTTTGATTATCACTTAATCGAATGAGCATTATCCGTGGTTATCAGCCTCATAGATATGAAGGTAGAAGGGGCCTGCTACACCTACTAGAAAGTTCAGAAGGCCATTATCATTATCATAAGCTATTCACATGGTCACATTGATCACCGATAAGAATACAAGAATATTCCAGATCCAGTCCAAGATCCTGCACGTTGTGAAACTGTCACCGTTTTAAACATGTTAAAACATTTAAACGTTGTGAATTGAAACAAAATTACTTGGTTATGTTTAGGAAAAGATCATAGTTTGGGTTGAAATAACTAAAGTTTCACTTTCACTTTAACACTGGACACAATAAGCGTTCTACGGGGTCAAAGTCCTGTGTTTGTTTGACCCGTCCATCCACCCCGACCTCCTCCTTACGTGGACTTTGTTTCTCTTTATACTACGTCACCTGACTTCCTCCTTTGCTCCCGTCATAATTACTACAACCACTAGTAGGTTGTTGTCTTAACTATTTCAAACCTCCCTGCGGTGATCCAGCTTACCAATAGATTATGCCCTGCTACATCCTGCTATGCCCTGCAGTGCCCTGCTATGCCATGAACTACTACAACTACTATTTCTAGTCATAGTTCCATTATCTTTATTGTTACTATAATTGCCACTGTTAATTGTACCCCCAACCAGCACTATCAGACAACCGCCCACCAAGAGCCTGGGTCTGTCCGAGATTTCTCCCTAAAAGGAGTTTTTTTCTCACCACTCAAAGTTTCTGCCTAAAAGAAAGTTTTTCCTCACCACTGTTGCACTAAATGCTTGCTCTTGGGGGAATTATTGGAATTGTTGGGTCTTTGTAAACTATAGTGTGGTCTAGACCTACTCTATCTGTAAAGTGTCTTGAGATAACTCTTGTTATGATTTGATACTATAAATGAAATTGAATTGAATGATAACAGCTTACTGAGCCAACGAGTAGGGCCATACCACCTCAAATATATGGTAGTGATAACAACTCTATAGCGGCCATTTCATGGGCTGATAACATTTGAAGCGGGTATTACGGTGTATGAATGTTATATATTACCTGAATTTCACACTTCTCCATAACACTCAATATATGGTTAAGAGCT